>NC_142490.1:39441982-39741982 GCF_965113065.1 Corylus avellana | reverse complement strand
CCCGATATCGTACGGTCCTTAAGTCGTATACAACGAGAAATGTTCGAGGCATATCCGTTGGGCACCCTTACATTTCGTAGCACTTTCAAAAAATGTGTTTTATCATCCTTGGACATCGTGTGGGTAGCTTGTTGAAAATAGGTCTTACCATCCTGCGGGTCCACAAATGTATGAAGTGTACGTCTCAAGCCCATTTCTTGCAAATCTAAGCGGGCGGCGAGGTTGTCCTTCGTTTTCCCTGGAATGTCCAGTATTGTACCAAGTATGTTGTCCATGACGTTTTTCTCTATGTGCATAACATCAAGATTATGCCGCAATAAATTATCTTTCCAATACGGCAACCTAAAGAAAATACTTTTCTTCTTCCACACTACATGGCCAGTATTCGTCTTCTGCTTCTTTCTTTTTTTTTTCTCAGCCTCCCTTGCCTGACCGGCGTTCTCATCCCCAAACACCATCCCTTCTAATTGGCTTATGACTTCATCTCCACTTGGCACATCAGGGGCACATTCTAATTCTACGTTGCCGTCAAATGTGCTTTTGTTTCGTCTCCATGGATGATCCATGGGCAAGTATCGCCTGTGCCCCATATAACACCATTTATGGCCATGTTTTAACCATTTTGACCTTATCGAGTTCATACAGCAAGGACATGCCTTCTCACCCTTGGTAGACCATCCAGACAAATCTGCATATGCTGGGAAGTCATTAATTGTCCACATCAACTGCGTTCGCATAACAAAATTATTTTTCTTTGAGACGTCATATGTGCGTACCCCTACATTCCATAGTTCTTGTAACTCTTCAATTAAGGGTTGAAGGTAGACATCTATATCCATTCCAGGTAAACTTGGGCCCGGGATAATCAATGATAGTATAAAAGATGTGTGTTTCATGCACATCCAAGGAGGCAAGTTGTAGGGTACAACCATTACAGGCCAAGTGCTGTGAGATGTAGTCATATTCCCAAATGGATTAAATCCATCAGAGGTTAGTCCGAGCCTTACATTCCTGCTGTCCGCTGAAAACTCCTGATGTAAATTGTCAAATGACTTCCATACTAAGCCGTCGGCTGGATGCCTCAATACGCCATCCTTAGTGCGGCCTTCTGCATGCCACCTCATAAAGCGTGCTGTATGTTCTGACATAAACAACCTCTGTAGTCGTGGTATGAGTGGAAACCACCGCAACACCTTCACCGGACGTTTTCTTGCCCGATGATATGGGTTGACCGTCCTCATCTAAATTGATTGCTTCCATCCATTTAGATTTTCCACATACGGTACATGAATCCAACTCTTTATTGCCCTTCCAGAATAGCATACAGTCATTACGGCACGCTGGAATCTTCTCATACCCTAGTCCCATGTCTCGTAAAAACTTTTTCGCCTCATATGTATTAACTGGCAGAGTTTCACTAGTCTCGGGTAGCAACTGATTGATGAACTCTAGGAAAGCCGAGAAAATCGAGTTACTAAGTCCACCAACGCACTTCAAGTTGTACAGGTGAACAGTGGCACTTAATTTGCTATGTTTTGTCCCAGTATGAAGTGGCTTCTCCGCCTTTTTTAGAAGGGCATAGTACTTTAGTGCATCGCCTTCAGCGGCTTCTTCGGTCACAATTTCCTCACCCCCTTGCACTACGGCCTGAGGCTCACAATTGTCTTCCCTAACTACTTCGTGCATGCCGAATAAATCACGCAACATTCCGTGCATGTCTCCACCCTGATTTGCACATGCACCCGCATCTGAGGCCGGACGATTGGAATTAGACCCGGTATCAGGACCCTGTACATGCTTCTCACCGTGATAGAACCAAAGTGTGTATTCCGGCATCATTCCTTTTCCCCCTGTCAAGTGGTCGAATATGAAACCCGGCGGGTGGCGCCGGTTATTTCGACAAACCTTACAAGGGCAATAGATGAATCCATCAAGGGTTCTACAGTTACTAACTGCAAACTCCACAAACAATCTACACCCGTCTCTGTATTCCCTCGTACCCCTAGACTTTGTCATCCAACTCTTGTCCATTTTTATCTACGTACATGAGTTAGAAATAAATACATAAGACTTACAAATTGTATACATACTTTCAAGCACATGCATGTATATAAACATAAACCGATACCTAAATATTTGAACCACATTAGAAATATAAACCTATACATTCTCATATAGGGTTAAATTGTTTATGTCAAAAAATATATACATATTCATGCGTATCTACATTCAACCGTACTGAAGGTTGTATTTATAACCCTTATCTATTATAATTAATCTACAAAAACCAAATAAAAAAAAAAATACTTGATCCAAAATTTAAGCATTTTCTTTGGTGGGGACCCTAAACAAATTAATTATAGCTAGCTTATAACTTATAAGGTTGTTCTAGTACATCTACCAAGCTAGGTTCGTTACGAGGACCCTAAATACAATAAATATAGCTTAAATGTCGTTAGCCTTTGGCATGAATTACTAGATTAATTTCTTTCATATTAATCACAATTGTAACAAAATTCCAACTAGTTTTTAGGTAATATTAATTTTGATGCGTTATATTTCAACTTGAAGAAGCTTATAAGTTCCTCAAATTAACCAAAACTTTGGACCGTTTTGTATGGTTTTTTTTTGTTTGAAAAATAATATATGTGGGATAGAATGAAGTAAGAATCGAATTGAATATATTTTGCAAGTGTTTACGTTATGTGTTTAATTATGATTAGACTTGTTAAAAACACTCAAAACAAAAGTGTGATAAAAAAATAGTGTAACAAACAAAGTCATGACTTTTTACTTATTCATTTGAAGTCTCTCTAAGTTTGACAAGATTTGCACGTTTGCCAATGGATTTTCCCATTAAATCCATGTAATTCGAAGTGAACCCTCGTGTGTGAATTTATAACTTACACATTAATCCATAACGTTACGGTTAAAAGAATATTAAAAAGTGTATCATATAATGATGAATCTTTACTTATGTTTAAAAAGTGTATCATTATATGTTTATTTTTTTAGGAATATCTATTAATTAATTACTTATTTAAGCAATTAAATTTATCTGAAGAATTCATTGCATATAATTTGGTGGGCAGGGGAGAAACTGTTCTCAATTGGGAGGGTTTGACTTTCATATTATTAAACAAATACAAATAAAGCATCGAAATTTAAGAAATCAAAAGATGTTATTAGTTTGAATTTTTTTTTTCTTTTTTTTTGTGTGAGTATGTCAAAAATAAATAAAAAATTCTTTGTACAAAGAGACTTGTTATTCATTTATTTTTTTTAGAATAAAAAAATCTGTAGAAAATTTTTAAAAATATATAAATTAAATGAAGAATAGAAAAATAGCTATTCTCATGTGTGAAAATTTTGAATAAAAATCCAAAGAGGAAGTCAACTCGATGCATTCCTATATGAGTTGTCTCCATCTCAGCCTTCGCAGTCAAAGTTGGAAGCTAGTTTCAAGTTGAAAGTTCAAACCAAGCAAGCAAGACAATGCCACGTGTTCCACAAGAAAGCTCTCTAGTTTCTAGTTTCTGGAATTAAAAGCAATCATGTAACTTGCTATTTACAATTTTGCATCTTCAGCCACCCACTCAAATCCATTATATTCTAGCTCAAAACTCGGAAAAATAAATATAAATAAAATTAAAAAGTCATATTTATGGAGCTACTTAAAAAAGTCATTGGCCTTAATTATATGGCCAATGACATAATGATATGGGTAAACAAATTAAGATGAATCTTACATATAATTAAGGCCATATTATATAGCCGGGCAAACAAATTAAAAAGAATATTAATATGAATCTTGCATTAAGATGAATTAAGATGAATCTTGCATTCAACTAGTTTTTTAAGGCCATATTAAAAAGAATATTAATATGGCCTTAAAAGTGTATCATATAATTAATTAAAAAGAATATTAAAAAGAACATATATTAATGATGAATCTTTATCATTTTGCATGCATCTATATTTTCAACGTACAATAAGAAATTAATTAATAGATATTCCTAAAAAAAAAAAAAAATTAACATCAATTACAAGCTCACAAATACTCAATCCTATACATTATTGAAACATCATGCGAATATATGACAAAATGAAACATAAAATTCTGCAATATATATATATATTACCTAAAAACTATATAAAATAAAACAATATAGAACAACACAATATATGCATATATATATATATATATATATATATATATATATATATATATATATATATATATATATATATTCTGCAATAATAAAACAATAGTATATATCAAATAAAACAACATAAAACAACACAATATATGCATATATATATTAATCTGCAATAATAAAAAACAATAGTATATATAAAATAAAACAAAATATATATATATATATATATATATATATATATATATATATATATATATATATATATATATATATACCTGCAGGTGAGATGGAGGAGATTGGCGGAGCAGATTCGGCCGGAGAATCGCCGGAGACGGCAACGGCGCTGTGGAGGCGGTGGCCGGCGACGGGGAGTGAGCTAGCTAGAGAGAGTGGTACGTACGGCGCTCCGGCAGAGAGATAGAGCTGATCACGGCGGGAGAAAATGTAGGAGAAAGTACTAGAAGAAAATGAGGAAGAGTGAGAGAGGAGATATGCAGAAGAACAAAAGCAGGTGCCGGCGCCTGGCGGGAGAGAAGAGAGACGCGCAAGCTGGGTGCAGGGGGATGAAAGCATGTGCGTGTGGTAGCAGGAGGGAAAATCAAAAAAAAAAAAAAAAAATTAGTGGTAGCAGGTGCGTGCGATGGGACGGCCAGCAGGCGCTGGCCTTCCCAAGGCACGCTCCTGACGCGCCACATAGGCACGTCAGGAACTATTTATATATATATATATAAATATAAATATTATATATATATATATATATATATATATATATATATGTTATAATATATTTATACATGTTCTTTTAAATAGCATATATATATATATATATATATATATATACATGTTTATATGTTTATATGTTTATAATATAGTATTAATTATATTAATACTAATATAATTTATGTTTTCCTCTCTTGTATTTCATTTGAGTTCTCATGTATTTGGTTTTATTTGATGTACATGAATAGTGCAGTTAATCTTACAAACAACAATTTTCATTTTAATGTGCATGGCTAAAACCTAATTGATATATAGCGTACATGATATATATATATATTTATATATATATGTGTGTGTGTGTGTGTGTGTGTGTGTGTGTGTGTTTGTCAAAACGTTAATATCATCGACCACCAATATTGTTACTTTAATTATTTTAATTAATGAAATACCAAATTTGGTATCTCACAATTAAATGAACGAGATCGAGAAGACCACATGTTATACGTACATATATATATATAGATCCTTTAGTATAATTTGAACCATGCATGCACGTTAAATTCATGTTATATATATAAATATCCTTTTGCATGGTTTTGCTATATATATATATATATGGTATCTCGAGTAAAACATGGCTAACCGTTGGAATTTTTTTTAAGTTTTGAATGTTCAAATGGAATGGGTTACGGTACATGCCACGTGAAGAAAAGTATATATTAAAGTACTGGTCGGTGCTTGTTTTCTAAAAATTAATTTTATTGAATGTTAATTGGGATTCGATCATACTGTACAATATTAAATTACCCTGATAATGTTGGGATCATATATATATATATATATATATATATATATATATATATATTTATATATATTTATATAGTATAATTATTGACGTGTCAGTGTGACACATCAATAAATTATTGACGTGTCAAAATGACACGTCAACAATTATTGACGTGTCATTTTGACACGTCAAGAATTGTTGACGTGCCATTATGACACGTCAACAATTATTGACGTGTCATACTGACACGTCAATAATTAATGACGTGTTAGAGTGGCACGTCAATAATTATTGACGTGTCAAAGTGACACGTCAATAATTATTGACGTGTGATTTTGACACGTCAACAATTGTTGACGTGTCATACTGACACGTCAACAATTCTTGACGTGTCAAACTAACACGTCAACAATTCTTGACGTGTTAGTATTTGACACGTCAATAAATAATAAATACATTATTTATTAATTTTAAAATAATGTTAGATTAAATTTCACTCAAATTTACTGACGTGTAGAAAACGACACGTCAGTAAATGCTGACGTGTTGATTTCAACACGTCAGGAATTATTGACGGGTAGATTTTAACACGTCAGTAAATAATTTGTTGACGTTCTACTTTTGACACGTCAACAGTTACTGACGTGCCAAAAAAATATACTGTTTACCACGTGAATAAATGGCCTTTTTTGTAGTGTAATAACAAATCCAAATTCAATACTATACAATCTTATAATATATATTTGAATCAAAATGTTATTCACATACAATCTCATAATACAATTTCACATACAATATCAATTGCTCCCAACAAATTACAACATCCTCACAAAATATGTTACAAGTCCTCTTATAATTACATTCAAAATTTTCACTCTAAAACCAAAACCTTAGCATGAACATTAATATTAATTAAAAGCATTAACTATACAATCTCAAATTCCAAATAAACCATGCAAAAAGCACAATATTTTTACAATCTATAACATTCTACTTAATTAGAGGACAAAACTCATGTTACATATATTTAGGAGCGCCTACCAGGCAGGCGCCCCTATGTTCTCAAATGGGGCACTTGCCCTAGTGGAACGCCCCCTTATTAGGGCCTGTTCCACTGTACAAGCGCCCCCACTTTATAGTGGAGGCGCCTGTACAGTAAAACACCCATTTTTAAGGGCTTATACAAAAAAGAGGCGTTTTATTGTGTAAGCATTCTTAATTTTTAGTAAGGTCGTTTGCACAGTAAAACATCCCCATATGACACGTTTGATTAAAATGCATGCCTCTATTTCAAGCGTTACTATTTATTTTATTTTATTTTTTTGTAGTGACATAATTATAAATATTATACACCAATAATATAAACAGTACATATACATAACCCACGTGGGACAACATATAATCTAACAAATTTATTTACTCAATTTTAAATAATATACTCGTTCCTGGCCAACACTTCGGCTTATACAGAATGAACATTTTAACAGAGCTTGCATTACAACTATGCCCATGAAAAATTAACCTGAGTCTTACTTCCTATTTCCTACTGTTAGGAGTTCATAGCATTTCTATTTCAGCTGGTGGGGAGGACTTGACAGGCTCCGGAGTCTCAGAAGAACAATCATTTACATGATCTGTTGTGTCTGCATTTATATTTGATGCGTCCGCTAAAGTTGGAGTTGTTCTTGGACTTTTGATATGAAAGTATCCAACTATTCTAACTGCCTTCTTCCAAACACTTCCATCATCTGGAGCTACAATATTTCCTTCGTATGCATGCTGATGTTTCTGACGATTTATTGGTGAGAAATTTAGTGATAGTAGAAAACAAATGGTGGAAGTGACAAAGGATATCAGATAGAGCACCCAAAAGCTTTGGAGGCTCAGGGTTTGAGTGCTGTTGGAAGTTATGTTGGTTGAACACTCGTCCATGGGAGTCAACCATTCCTCTTCCAGTACCTTTAACTTACCATTCTCTGATAGACTCAGAATAGCTTTCGAAAAATCCCTGGCTATTGGGGACCCTTTCTGGAATACCTGCATTGAGATAAAGAAAATAATTATTACTTTCTGTTAAATTACCAGTTGTCCTAAAAGTTTAAGCAACAGTCCAAGGAAGAGGAAGGGATCTGGATTATAAAGAAGTTGAAGAATCAGTTGCTACTCACAAAGCCCAATCCTCCAAATCTGGTGGTGGGTCTGGTGCCAATGAAGCCGTTGCAATACTTATTGAGGAAAACTTTCTCATATGGGAGTTCAAGAAAGGCAGCATAGATATTGTTGCTTGCAAATTGTCCTGTGTAATTGTATTCGCTGGTGACGTTCAAGATGTTGTCTGTCTTGAAGTGAAGCACATTATTCAGGTATGTCCTTACAAATGAATCACCATCGCAACCAACTTTCAAGTTGTTCTTCTTTAGCCACTCTACATCGGTTACATGGGGTTGGAGCCGTTGAACTGTCAGCATTGAAGACAGACTAGCGGTGTAGCTTGATGTCAGGACCAACACCACAAAGAGCCATAGTACAATCACCAAACGACTCAGGTTGCTGTATATTTTTTCCCCTGCAATATAACGCCACGTGCTATGGGTGCTTTCAAGTCGCAAGCAAAACAGAAATACAAAACAAAAAATGAAATTGTTGGGAGATAAAGTGATTATGGAGTTTTTACCAAGTGTATATTAATATACATAATTGAACACAACTCTAGCTCAAAAGCCTAAGCTTATGGGCTAAGGTCCACTTAGATATATTAAGCACTATTTTCATATTTATTTTCTCAATGTAGGACACAACACTCACAAGTGCACTTACAACATAAATGAGGCACATTATTGAGTTGCTTTCCTTAAGAATTTATTTGCTCCCATTAATTCTAATAAATTGGTATGCATCGAGTTATAACAAATATTTTTGGAGGATACAAAGAAGTTCAGAAATTTCATGCCGTTTAGTTATGTTTTGCACAAAACAAAACCAAACGAAAACACCCTTAGATCAAGTTTTTATTCTAGAAAGAGGAGAGAGAATTTTTGTGTTAAACTACACAAGCCATGGACAGTAAACTGTAAATAACTGCTAATTAAAATATGACAATCAGATATTAACAGACACTTAATCTTGAAACCAGATTAAAATTATAATTAACCATTTGTTAGTAATGATTACTTAATCTCAACCGTTAGATCAAACTCAATTTAATTTTACAGTTGACTTTACTAATAGTCATATAAATCCAATCGTTGGATTTATTTTAAAATCTATTTTAAAAGCATCATACGATTTAAATCAAACCCCAATATCATCACACACGTGTATCTGGTACTTCGTGCCGTACTAAAGCATATACACAAGTGTATGCACCCACTTATTGCTTATTTTAAAGCAATATAGTTTATTGTGAGTTAGGACTTGTAAATGTTAACTTTGCTTTTTACACTCTTTAAAATCTTTCATCTAAAACATTCCCAAACCACAAATTAACTATATATATATAAATTTTATACTTACTATGAGCAAAGAAGAGAGAGGAGAAGGTGAACCAAAGTGCAGTACTAATCTGGTTCTTCCAGGGGCCATTGAACTCTGGATTGCATCGATGTTCCAGGAACCAAACCACAAGCATTGTGTATATCAAGATGCCGCCAGTCGCCACCCACATTCCCACCGTGAAGGGCTTCATAAACATCCATGCCGACCCTTCTGGTTTCGCCAAAACAATCATAGACAAACCCGACTCCGCAAACGGCACTGTAAAATCAACGTATTGCATTCGGTCGGCTAGTAAGGTTATGTCGCCGATCACAGCATCATATGACTTCCATTGTGTTTTTTCCCACACGACAAGCAAAATTATCTTTTATCAGAAACAAACAAAGAAATTGCAAGCATATATAAAAGAAAAAAAAAAGTTTAATTAATTTATTGCAAACTCATATAAAAGAACGTTTTAATTTTAGCTAGTAAATTGTCAAAGATTTCCTGCTCTTCTAATTGAGGGGTAGTTCAATCTACTATAAGCAATGCCTCATGAAGCGAAAATGAAAGTTACTAATTCGTATTTCTCTCCTTTTTCTCCCCTTGTGCGGATATATATATAAAGATTTACTGCTCTTCCTAGATGCTATACTCTATCTATATATCCATCTAAAAGGACCAACTAGTTAATAGACTTCTCAAAAAAAAAAAAAAACTAGTTAATAGACAAAGAGAAAAGTCTTCCAAATTCCTTTCATACCCTAATCAATCAATAAATAATGACAATGTCAATAATGATATGCTTAATTATTAAGTAAAAATTGTGGAAAACTTAAGATTCTCTGGGTCCACAATTGATTTTTTTTTTTTTTTTTTTTGACTTTCTTTATTATTTGGACTGTCCAATATATTTATGGAACTTATAGCGACATTATAGTTAAGCTCCAATTTAATACAGATTCGGAATCTTCTAACCAAATTGTTAATTCATTTGGTGAGGATCACATTTGAAAAAAGTGTTAGATAATCCACCAAAAAAAAAAAAATGGTTCGGTAAAGTTTTGAGGGGTGTTTCGAAAAAACATAAAATTAAGAAATATTTCGAAGCTAATAAAAGAATGAAAAAAGAAAAGATTGTTGCTCCATGCTGGCAACAACTAACATGGGGTGACCTGACAGCCACCACGAGGCTGTTGAACACCCCTGACAACCACCATGCACGTGCATGGCCGCTGAGTACCCCTGTCAGCCACACAAGGTAAACAAGTAGCTCACTCAACCACCATGAGACAGTTGAATAGCCTTGGCAGCCACCACTGTGAGGCTGCCTAATAAATCAGCTCCGCCATCACTGGGTGGCTGACCATCATGCCAGTTGCTATTTTTTTTAACATTTTTTTTAATTGTTCTAATATATAATAAGGAAAGTCCACACCTAAAAAATTAAACCTAAAAATTTAAGTGCATGTTTAGTTATTTTTTGAGAAATGCCTTGTGTTTTATTTATTGATAGTGATTTGTGAGAAGAGATATGCGTTTTGTTTTGAAAAATGTATTGAAGGTGGGGTTACATCGATCTGAATATATATATATATAACTAATATTTGAGAACGGAAAGACCCACTCTTGTAATTATCTTTTTCCCCTTTTCCCGCTTTAAATAGAAATACAAATTTAAATAAAAATAAATTAAAAAAAAATAAAAACATCAAACCAAAGGAATAGTTTGAAAAATATAGGTGTTTAATTTTTTTAGGTGTAGAGGTTAATTAACTTACTGGTTCAAAAAAATTAAAAAATTAAAAAGACTAGAAAGATCTATCTAGCCACACGGCCACACCTAACAAGTTTAGAGGTGGTTGCATATTGGCACCGCAATAAGCTAGGGGTGGCCTCGCACCCCTAGCTCCCCTCTCTTTCTGTAAGATTAGCACACGATTAATTTTTTGTAAGTAAGATGTCAGGTCTATACTTTTATACTTTTATATGTATGTGTTTTTCTTTTTAAACCCAACCAAAAAAATTTCTAAGTGGACTCCACAAAAAAACATTTTCTCAAACAAAGATCATTAAGAAAACATATATGTGAAGTTGTTACCTTGTTATAGACGTGATGAACCAGGTCGTCGTACGTGCCATTGTAGGGCTCCAATTCGTAAGGCAGGTGATACTCTAAATGGCTTAGCACCTCATGGAAAATTTGAATGCAAAAACCATCATATTTGTTCTGACTCGGTGTCTCTCCATACTCGACCTTCACAAACTTCTCGAACGTTGTTCTCCCCGGAACTCCAATCTTCAGTGGCTTTGCATTTGTCGGCATTTCCCAACCTTTCGGAGGACGATGTTGTAAGTTCCCGGGCCAAATCACTGGACCAGACAAGCTACTTCCATTTTGCTCTTTAGCTTTTTCTATTTCAGATGCGTTTTCCAAAAACCCATACTCTGTTTTCCAGTAATCTATTTCTTTGTATCTCTTCCCAACCACGTTTACGATCCTCAACATCGGAGTCTCCGACAGCCGGCCTTCTTCGAAACGTATTTTTCCACTTAAACCAGAGAAATTGCTTGATAACATCTTCTCTAACAACATCTTTGGACTTCCCATTTTCTGTATCGCATTTATAACAATTCCAATGCTGTCGTATGCCCGCAGGGCATAAATTCCTGGCACAGAATTATCTTCTTCCGGATATTCACGTCTGAAATTATTCCGGAACTGGGAATAAAAATGATGATGCCTGTCGATCTGAGGATAGTTGGTCTTGATTCCCAACGCGCCTTCCATGGAGGAAATAACAGAGTCGTTAACAGAGTCCAGCAAATTTGTAATGCTTTCTGCAATTATCCATGCCGAGTCCCTCCCTGCAAGTCCCATCGGCTTAGCTTCTCTGAACAAATGAGTCACCATCTCCAATGATGACTGAAGAACTATGAAAACCCGAGATTGGATTTGCAGTAGCTTATCAAGCTCATCTTGGACAACCCTTTCCGGATCAGAGAGAAAAGAAAACGGTGGAAGAACCAAACGGTACTCAATCTCCGAACCCACATTTTGGAGAGCCTCGGATAAAAGTTCCAACTTTCCAGAATCACCACCGTAGGGTTCATCTTCATAAATCGCCACGACCCTTTTCCAATTGTACGCTTGAACAATATCAGCGATGCATTGTATTTCTTCAGAACCATTTTTAGCCATTTGTATTAAGAAAGGCCAACGAAGTTGCATCAGCGGTGGGGTAATGGCGGGTGCTGCAAATGAAATAACAGCAACTTGAGCTTCATTTCCCATGTCGACTACCAGAGCTGCTTCCTGCCACGTGTGCATGCCGATAATCACTTTCACCTTCTTCTCTCTAATCATCTCGTCAGCTGCAATCAGAATTAAGATATTCGTATTAAAGTAATGATTAAACAATTAAATTTACTTCATTTTATTGGTAAATGCACTAATATTTTTTTAAGTTAGAGAAGTAATAGAATTCGTAATAGATAGCTAGAGATATACTAACCAACAAAAGTTACTCTATGAGGCTGCCGGATAGAGAGGGAGAGCTTGTGAGTCTTGGACGTTTTGTTGAAGTTCTGAACCGCAATTTCCATGCCGATTTTCTCTTCTTTGCCTATACGGGAATTGACATCAATGATGGCACCTATCTTCATAACTTCATTTCCAATGGCGGCTTCAGCTCCATGGTAGAGAACGAAAGGAAAAGAGACGAGTGCAAGAAAAAGAACCACTGATCTTGAGATTTTGCTGACCATTACAACTGACCAAGCCATTGGGTGAAATTTTGGGATAAATGGGTGAGTCTGGTTTCTTGCTGATTATCAAAGTAAAACAAAATAAATGTGATTGGTTTCAAAGAAAACGAGGGAAATTCATAGGAAACTGGGCGTGAAAGATCGTTCTTTGACTTGGTCAGCTAGATGACAACATTAATTAATTACTCAGTTACGTACAGTGCATGCTAGCAGTTTGTAATCCTACAACTTAGACTTGCATCTTGGTCGTTAATAGATGGTGGCAAAATTCTATCATATATGTTGGCATGTGATGGAGAATTGCACACGTTTCTTGCCTATTTGCTTATAGAAGAAGATTTAGATGAGTGGTGACGGAGGAGGTTAAAGCTACGGGGTCGGTGCTGCCTCCTTCATAGAAATTGTCGATCGCTAACATATTCGATTAATAATATTATAGTAGAATATAAATTAAATAATTTCATTTTTATATTTGTAGAATTAATGATGTTGGTTAAATTAGTAGATGGAGAAACAAGGGAGAAAATAAGTGCCTTTGAGGTTTGGAGTTAAAGATTTGAAATCCAACAACATAAACGACTCGTAGCTTTTTGTCGGGCTTGTAATCTAAAGCTTTGTTTGTTTGTTTTTTAGTTTGCCGTAAGGTGTGCCCAGAACCTGCCTGGGACTTGACCTGTACCCGCTCGGGACTTGACTTGGACCCGCCCGGGACCACCCTAAGACCTGAACGGGATCCACCTAGAAATTGACTGGGACTTGACCGAGACCCGCTTGGGACTTGACAGGGACCTGACCAGGACCTGTACTAGACTTGCCCGAGCAAGTCCCAAGGAGGTCCCGAGTGGGTTCCAATCAAGTCCCGGGCGAGTCTCGGCGAGGTCCCGGACAAGTCCCAGCAGGGACCTTATTGAAAAAAAATATAAAAAAAAATAATAATAAATAAATTATTTTCCATGTGCGCGGTAAACACTGTAAAATGTTTTTGATAGCAAACATTTTAAGAGAAAATGACTTCCCTAAAAGTATTTTTCGACGAAAACCATTTTACATCAAAGTAAACGGAGCCTAAGATTCACTAACCAATATTATAAATATTCATATATGGTCCGTTTGATAAACGGTTTTGGCATGATTTCGGCACAACATTATTCATCCCACTTTTTCATTTTTCCAACATTCTTTTACTTTTACATCACGTCATTCATTTTCTATTAACTATTCAAATAAAAAAAATATTACAAAACAAAAATTTTTCATTTTTTCATACCAAACATTCTTACTTTTTTGTTTCACATCAATCAAGTTTTGATACAGTATCGAACCAAAACGAAATCATTTACCAAACGAACCCTAATTAGGGGTGCCAACCCAATCTCAGTTCTCGGTTATTGGCCAAAACTAGGAATCAGAACCAAGGTCGCTAATTTTTTAATTTTGAAAAATCAGAACCGATTACCCAGTTATACAATAAACGGCCAGTTCCGATTAGTACCTGGTTATCCGGACCAGGTAACTGATGAGACTAAAATATACATATTTTAGCCCCTTAATTTACGTGTGTTAATCTCTTAGTCATGTTATTTTGTGCTGTTTTACTTCCTTTTTTTTCTGTCTATTTTTAGGTGTTTGAAGGAAAATGAAGCATTTTTGGAAGTTTGAAGCATAAAGGGCTATTTTAGGTATTTGGCCTAATTTTTAAGCTTATTTGAGGTATTGGTTCTAATTTTTGTGCTTAATTTAATAATTTTTGGCCCATTTTTTAAAACACACAATTAGCATTTTTGTCCCAAAAAATTCTAAAAAATCATCGTTTTTGGCTTTTTGGGCCTAAAAAATAAAAATCCAATGTTTAAAAATGTCATAAAACATCATTGTTTTAAAATGTCCGTAAAATACAATGTTTATAAATACCATAAAAATTCAATGTTTAAAAATGCCCTATAAAAATTAAAAATAAAAATAAAAAATTATTTTATATATATACCCAGACTACCCAGTTATATGGTTATAACCGAGTGCCAAAAATCGGAACCAGAACCGAGTACCCGATTGCTGGTTTTTTCCAACTAGCTTCTTAGTTTTCTGGTTGGTACCAGGTTTTTTTTTTTTGACACCACTGCATATAATCCCTTAAATTCCACGAAAGTTATTATTGTGCTTATATTTATATCAACATAATCTTAATATCAAGTTAAGATCTCTTAAATGAGGAATTAAAATTGGGGCGCCACAACAGATTAGGATCCCTTCAAACGCGTCTAGGGTTTTTTGGTGGTAGAGCAACTTTCTTGAACCCGTAGGGTGGAGAGGTGGCGGTAACGTTAATCGGTCGGCAATTTGAAGGTGGTGGAAGGATCGAGAAAGATATGGGTAACGTAGCTGAGGAACTGACGAAACAGTGGGGGAAACTTACATTGAGAGAGGACGAGAACCCATGCATTGTGATCAAGGAACATGTTGTTGCTCCCTTAGTGCAACGGGGACAGGCCTGTACGGTAGGGAAACTACTGACGAAAAGGGCCATTAGTAAGGAAATCTTGAAGACTCCCATGATAAGGGCGTGGAGACCGACGGGATGGGTATCGTTCAAAACACTAGGCACAAACCTGTTTTTCATTGAATTCGAGAACTGGTGGGATAATGACAGAATATTGGAAGGACGCCCATGGAACTTTGATGGAAACTTGTTTTCTCTTTTGGATTTTGATGGGCTATCACAAGTAGAAGATCTGGAGTTCTCAAAAGTGGTGTTCTGGATGAGAATGTACAAACTACCTCTCGCATGTATGGGAAAGGAAGTGGGGTACTAGGTGGGTGCAACGATGGGAGAGGTGGAAGATGTAGATATAATGGATGATGGAGTGGGGTGGGGGAAATTTTTAGGGTTAAAATTCGCATAGATCTCACCAAATCACTCTCAAGGGGACGAGTTATCAAACTGAACAGGAAGGACTTATATCCACGTTCTGCTTCTCGTGTTGAGTCGTCGTGCATGATAGCTGGAGATGCAATGACAATGCTTGCTGAAGAAATCAGTAGGGAGAAGAAACAGAGGAATATGGGTCGTGGCTTAGGGTTGCTTCACCAAAACGACGTTATGATTATGGAGGAGGGTGGAGCAACGGCCAGAAGTAGACCTTTAGACAGGAAGGCAAAAATTCCGGTGAAAAGAAGAGCAATCGATCAAGGCAAGCATATGGTCGGGACGATGGTGGTGAGAGGAGTAGTGAAGGTGGCTTCGTGCAGGGGACGGCAGCGACTAGGGCACAGGCAGTGGACGGTCTTTTCACGTCTGGTGCGGCGATTCCTAATAAGGAAAGGGACGACGAGGAAAGGAGGGATCATGGGGATTGTGCAATCAACACTGGCGAAATGGATGGAGAGAGAGAAGTAATTACTGTTAAGGAACCAATAGAGTCTGTTTTATAGTTGTTCTTATCTGTTAGCATTATCCTTATAGTTGTTCTTATCTCTTCTCTTTAGTGTTCTAGTTGTATTTGTTCTACTTGTTTGTATTGAATTAGGTCTCCTAGTTTGTATCAAGTTTGGGTTTGTCAAACTTGATTACAATTGTAACTCTTTGCCTATATATACAATGAGAACGAAGCTGAGACTTCATTCCGCCAAAAGCAAGTTTTTTTGCTTTCTTTCATAGTATCAGAGCTAGGTTTATACCCCTCCCAATAAGATCCTTGACCCTCTCAAATTTTTGGGCCTTCTTCAACGGAATCAGCTTCTTCTCCAGGCAAATTTGCAGCTCTTCTTGCTGCCCTCAGTTCACCTCTTCTCTTGTCGCACCTGCTGTACTACTCCAAATTGCTGCACTGCACTAGATTGCCGTGCCGCACCTGCCTTATTTCTTCAGCGCAATTGCCGCACTGCACCAAGCTACACCAAATTGCCAACCTGCATTGCTGCACTGCACCAGATTGCCGCACCTACTTTCTTTCTTCTTGCTGCACCAAATTACAGCCTCATTGCTGTTCTTCTCCTTGCTGCACCAGATCATAGCCGCATCTCCTTTCCGTGTCCTAGATACTGCACTCATGACGCAATCCAGCGACGTCGCTCTATCCTTCACAATGCCAAACATTGCGCATCTTTGTCAATCCAAGCTCGATGACAGCAACTATCTCGGATGGGTGTTTCAATTTAAGCCTATCCTCAAAACTAACGGCTTGATGGGCATTGTTGATGGCTCTGAGCCATGCCCACCAAAGCTTATTCCATCTTCTCTGGACAAAACTACTTCTGATGTCCCAAATCCAGAATATATTCTCTGGGAAAAGAAAGACCAATGTATTCTCAGTTGGTTCATTGCAACCTTAATTGCTCCACTTGTGCCTACTATTTATGGGTGTAAAACTTCCAATGAAGTATGGAAAACCCTTGCCACTCGTTATGCTTCTCCATCAAGGTCTCACGTCACTCAATTGAGACGCCAACTTCAAGACTCTCAGACAAGGTAATAATCCATGTGTTACCTTTATTCGAAGTGCAAAATCCTTGGCTGACCAGCTAGCTATCGCCGGCAGCCCCATCACTGATGATGACCTTGTATCCTACATCATAGGCGGATTAAGCTCCACCTACAATTCTTTTGTCATGACCTACTCCATGATAACAAAGAATACCACTATGTCTCTTAAAGAATTTCAGTCTGAATTACTTGGACACAAACAACTCATTGAACATCAGGCTGCCACTGACAAACCACAATCCTTTGCCATGACTGTTCAGAAGCCAGGTTACAAACAGAGATTCAACAACCAAAGGAAACATTTCTCCAATTACATAAATTCATATCCCTTAAAGAAGACTTTCAACGGATCTCCTGGTATACTCTCAACCCCTACTTTCTCCCAAGGAAAAACTATTATTGGAAGCGCCAGCAACTACACTCCAAGAAGCAATTCTCCCAACAATTACACTCCAAGGAGAAATAACTACACTCCAAGGAGAAATTCTCAACCTGGCATCCTCTTATCCAACAGACCTCTTTGTCAGATATGTGGCCACTCCAATCATCAAGCATTTGACTGCTTTCATCGCATGGATTATTCATTCCAAGGACGACATTCACCATTTGAACTTGCTGCAATGGTTTCCCAATCCAACGATCTACAAGATGAAGATGAATGGCTTGCTGATAGTGGAGCCAATACTCACATCACTAATGACTTGGAAAATCTAACTCTGCAGCAACCATATCAGGGTAATGAGACAGTAGCAGTAGGTAATGGTAGTGGACTTGGTATCTCTCACACTGGCTCTTCCTCTTTTCTTTGCTCAAATCAACTCCTACATCTTAAAAATATTTTGCATTGTCTTGATGCTACAACAAATTTACTTTCAATAAATAAATTTTGCCGTGACAATAATTGCCATTTTAAACTAACTGATACCTATTTCTTGATTAAGGACAACCTCACAGGAAAGATCCTCCTACAAGGGGCAAGTGAAGATGGTCTCTACCCATTAAGGCTACAACACTTCACCAGAAATAAAGTCAGAGCATTTACTGCAGAAATTGGGATTAGGGTGTCTTTTTCAGTTTGGCACAACCGTTTAGGGCATCCAAGTCATCATATCTTGTAGCATCTGCTTCATAACTACTACCTTCTTGTGTCTTCAGTTAAGTTGAGTCAATCTATTTGTGTTTCATGTCAATTAGGACAGAGCAAAAAGTTACCCTTTGTTGAGTCAAGTCGTATTACCACTGCTCCATTGGAGCTTATTCATAGTGATGTATGGATTTCTCCTTTATCTTCAATTAATGGAAGCAAATGTTATGTTATCTTTATTGATGATTTCTTTAGATACACCTGGCTATTTCCTCTAAAACTCAAATCAGATGTTTTTGAAACCTTTATTAAATTCAAGTGTTTGATAGAAAATTTATTTTCCCTTAAAATTAAACAACTTCAAACAGATGGGGGTGGTGAATACACCTTTCATAACTTTACTAAATTTCTATCAACACATGGTGTTCTTCATCGAGTCACATGTCCACATACATCTCAACAAAATGGAGTTTCAGAAAGAAAACATAGGCATATCATTGAATCTGGTCTTAGTCTCCTAGCTCAATCCTACCTTTCTTCTAAATACTGGGTTGAAGCTGTCAGTACTGCCGTGTATCTCATCAATAGATTGCCTACCCCTACTCTCCAAAATTCAAGTCCTTTCACCAAACTCTACAATAAGCAGCCAGACTACACCTTTTTAAAAACTTTTGGTTGTGCTTGTTATCCTCTCTTAAGACCCTATGCCAAACACAAATTGGAATTTAGAAGCAAACAATGCATCTTCCTTGGATATTGTACCCACCAAAAGAGTTACAAGTGCCTTGATCCCATCTCCAATCGTGTATATGTGTCTAGACATGTTATTTTTGATGAATTGGTGTTCCCTGCACAAAATAGAGCAGCATCTTCATCCCCTAACGGATCAAATCCTTTCCTTACAAGTATTGTTCTTGATCCTTCTCATTTTTACTCTATGAATAATTCTGACTCGATTACTGTTCACACCTCAACCCCAGTCACCTTGCCTTCCCCAGCACAAGAACCTATTCTAGATCTAAACACTCCCCTGACTACCCCTACTGCCAAATTACTACCACCTACCCCTGATCCTATCCGCCACCTAGATCAATCCTTACTTTAGCTTTTGCCTGCACCTACTGAACCAGCCTCTCCTCATATTGTCACAAGATCTATGACTGGAAACTCCAAACCTAAGTCTTTTCCTAACTATCAGCTATTCCTATCCTTAAAATCAACCAAGCATCCACTAAAATCCTTTCATGCTACACCCTTGCCTTCTATCCCTACCACATTTGCTCAGGCTATTTCTAACCCTAAATGGTTTGCTGCAATGGAAAGTGAACTTCAAGCTTTAGTTGACAATGGTACTTGGTCTCTCTGCCCTAGACCTTCACATCGAAACATCATCAAGAATAAGTGGGTTTTTCGGCTAAAGGAAAAATCAGATGGCACTATTGAAAGATACAAGGCAAGACTAGTGGCTAAGGGTTTCCAACGAAGAGACGGTATTGACTACACTGAAACCTTCAGTCCAGTTATCAAACCAGCCACTATACGGATCTTGCTATCCTTAGCAATCCACTACAATTGGCCCCTCAAGCAATTGGATGTCTTTAATGCTTTCCTTCATGGTTACTTGAATGAAGAAGTCCTTATAGAGCAACCTACTAGTTTTGTTGATGCAGCTTTTCCAGATCATGTTTGTAAGCTCAAAAAGGCCCTCTATGGTCTAAAGCAAGCCCCATGAGCCTGGTTTCATAGATTGTCACAAGCTCTTTTCCATCTTGGTTTTGTTAGATCCTTAGTAGATACCTCCCTTTTTATGCTTCATCAAGGCTCTGTTCATATTTACATACTGATATATGTTGATGATATCATAGTAACAGGTACAAATTCATCTATCATGGAGACTCTCATCCACGACCTTCAAATGGAATTTAAGCTTAAAGATCTTGGCTGCCTTTCATACTTCCTAGGCATCCATGTCCTTCGTGACAAAACTGGTTTACATTTAAATCAAGGTAAATACATTATTGATTTACTTGATCGTGTGCAAATGCTTGGAGCAAAGCCCTATGCCGCACCCTACACTTCAGGCAAGAAGCTCACCAAGCTTGATGGTGATACTCTACTAGATCCCACAACCTATCATCATATCATTGGAGCTCTACAATACTGCACACTCACAAGACCTGACATAGCCTACACTGTCAATCAACTATGTCAATTTCTCCATTGTCTAACTACAAAACATATGAAGGCTACTAAAAGAGTTCTAAGGTATCTCAAAGGCACACCAGATCATGGCCTTCACTTCACTCCAGGTCCTCTTCAACTTCAGGCATATTGTGACTCTGACTAGGCAAGGGATCCTCTTGATCACAGATCCACTATAGGGTATTGTGTTTTCTTTGGCTCCAACTTAGTATCTTGGCATGCCAAGAAGCAGCCTGTTGTCTAGAGATCTAGCACCGAGGCTGAATATTGTGCAATGGCCATTACAGCTGCTGAACTCTCATGGCTTCGAATGCTACTCAAAGAATTGCAAGTTTCTCTCCATGATCCTCCTGTACTCTGGTGTGATAACATAAGAGCTATTGCTTTAGCTTCTAATCCCATCTACCATGCTCGTACCAAGCATATAGAAGTTGACTATCACTTCATCCGTGAGAAAATTTTTCACAAAGATCTTTGTGCTAGCTACATCCCAACTCAAGATCAATGTGCTGATATCTTTACAAAGGGCCTTACCTCTTGATTTCTTTTCCTCAGAGACAAACTCATGGTCACTCCCCCTCCCATTCGTTTGAGGGGGGCTGTTAAGGAAGCAATAGAGTCTGTTTTATAGTTGTTCTTATCTTTTAGCATTATCCTTATAGTTGTTCTTATCTCTTCTCTTTAGTGTTATAGTTGTATTTGTTCTACTTGTTTGTATTGAATTAGGTCTCCTAGTTTGTATCAAGTTTGGGTTTGTCAAACTTGATTACAATTGTAACTCTTTGCCTATATATACAATGAGAACGAAGCTGAGACTTCATTCCGCCAAAAGCAAGTTTCTTTGCTTTCTTTCAATTACAAGCCGAAATCAAGGAGTGCATAAGGTAAGAGATGTCTCTTTTATGGAGAAAGAACAAGCAGATTTGGAAAGAGATAATGATATTCAAAATTCAAACAAGAAGGGCGCAAGTGTATATGTGGGTCAATGGGACGCATTAAAAGGAAAGATGGTGTGGAGCACTATGGGAAAAGAGTAGGTTTCACCCTTCATGGCATGTTTCATGAGTGGATCCACGTTACCTTCACTTAATGACATGGAGGATTTTTCAACCAGCTCCATGTCACCAATACAGAGGAATAGGGGCGGCAAAGGGGGGAAAAATTATGCAAGCTTGCAAGGGCAAGTGAGGGTTCGTATGAAGGCTGCAAACAAGGGAGGGGGGAATCATAACACAAAAGAAAAGGTGCCAACTAGGGAGGAAAGTCAAGGTGATAAGGGGATAGGGAAGATGCAGGCCTTGGCTGGTAAAAGGAAGGTTAATGAAGGAGAAAGTGGAGGAGCTTGCGGCTTGGGAAAAAATGGACATCATGCAAATGTGGTGGCAGCTGCGATGCATTCCCACCAAGAGCTATGAGTGCCTTAAGTTAGAACTGTCAAGGGCTTGGGAACTCTGAGACAGTTTGAGACCTTTGCCACTTGGTGAAGGAAAATAAACCCCTTTTGGTTTTTCTTATGTTGACCAAAATGAATAATAAAAAAATTGATTTTTTGAGAATAAAATTGAAGTTTGATAATATGTTTGTTGTAGACAGTGTGGGGCAAAGTGGAGGTTTGACTCTGTTATGGTCAGATGAACTCCAATTAAGTATACAAAATTTCAGCCAGCGTCACATCAATGGGACAATAATTAGGTGAGCGGACGGTGGAGAGTGGAAATTAACCGGCTTTTATGGTCACTCTGATTCAGCTAAACGATGAGAATCCAAGGAGTTGCTTCGACATCTTGTTTCTATATCACCCGAACCATGGTTGGTTCTGGGCGATTTTAATGAGATCGTAGAACATGGAGAAAAATGGGGTGGGGCAACTAAAGCAAGAGGTTTGATGGAAGATTTTAAAGGAGCATTGAAAGAATGTTGTCTCGGTGATTTGGGTGTGTCTGGGCCCAAATTCACGTGGTACAATGGACGGCAAGGCAGTGATTTCATGAAGAAATGCCTGGAAAGAGCTATAGCGAATCAGCTAAGGTGCGAATTTTTCCCGCATGCAGAGGTGGCTGTTCTGGCCAATAAAGCTTCTGATCATAATCCCTTGTTACTTACTTTGAATGCTTGTGCAGGAGGAGCAGTGAATATGAGGCGCCCTTTTCGATCTGAAGCTAGGTGGTCAAAATTGGGTGGTTTCAAGGAAGTGGTTAGGAGGCCTAGCGAGTAAAGAAACATGGGGTGGATCCTTGGCTGGCAGGGAAGAAAAACATGCAAAATTGTAGAAGAGTTATAAAGCAGTGGGTCTGCAAGCAAACAAATGTTTCAGAATCTACTATTTGGAACAAGACTGAGCAACTCGAGAAGCTACAATCTAGAATGAGGGTGCCAAATTTTGAAGAAGAGAGACCCATTAAAGCTGAGTTGAATATTTTATTGGAGCAAGAAGATTTGAAATGGCGCCAAAGAGCAAAAATGGAATGGCTGAAAAATAGGGACAGGAACACAAAATTTTTTCATGCATATGCCAATCAACGTAATCGTAGAAATAATATTGAGTGCATTTTAGATGGTTATGGGCAGTTTTGCTCTAATCCGGTGGAGATAGAAGGAGCATTTGTTGATTATTTTCAAACCATCCAAACGTCCAGCAAACCAAGAAATGTAGACAAATGTACGGCTAGACTGGAGAGCAAGGTGACAAGGGCGATGAATGATATGTTGGTGGCTGGATTTACAAACTTGGAGGTAAAGAATGCTTTGGAACAAATGGACCCATTGAAGGCGCCGTGCCCAGACAGTTTCACAGCAGAGTTTTATCAACAAAACTGGGAAATAGTGGAACTGGAGGTATGTGTTTCTGTCTTAAAATTTTTTAATTGTGCTAAGATGAAAGTGTCCGTCAATTCTACTAATATTGTGCTGATTCTCAAATCTAAAAATCCTAGTAGTGTCTCTGAATTCAAGCAAATAAGTTTGTATAATGTTTACTACAAATTCATTTCAAAAGTGTTTGCGAATCGCCTTGAAAATGTCCTCCCTCATATTATTTCTTATAATCAAAGTGCATTCATACCCGGACGGCTCATTTTTTATAATATTCTAGTGGCGTATGAGACCTTACACACTATGCACACTTGCATGTGGAGTAAGGTGGGTTTCATGGGAATTAAATTAGATATGAGCAAGGCATACAACCGTGTGGAATGGAGTTTTATAGAAGCGGTTATGATTAAATTGGGTTTTGACCCTAGATGGATAAATCTAATTATGGAGTGTGTGACAAGGGTCAGTTATGCAGTGGTGGTCAATGGTAGTCCGGTTGGACATATTATTCCTTCTCGTGGCATTCGCCAAGGCAATTCACTTTCACCATATTTGTTTCTATTGTGTGCAGAAGCTCCGAGCTCTATGTGAAGCAGGGCCAAGAATAATAGGGTCATTACGGGAGTCCCAACGTCCAAAAATGGACCCTGAAGCAATCACCTTTTCTTTCCAAATGACAGCTTACTATTTTGCAAAGCAAATTTGGTAGAATGGAGAAGGCTGACACAAATTCTAGATAAATATAAAGGGGAGTCTGGACAGAAACTTAATAAGGAGAAGACCTCAATTTTCTTTAGCCGAAATACAAGTGAGGAAAGAATAAAGGAAATCACACAGATGTTTGGTCTACAAGCCACACAGGGGTATGATAAATATCTGGGTGTTTGTTGTGCTAAATACCCACCTAAATTAATAGGTAAATACTTGGTACGTTTTACTCGCAAGTGCACAAGATTAAACGATAGTATAGTACAGCAAGTACGAGATCGATCCCACGAGGATTGTTGATTTTATTTAGAATTGATTAAAAATATCAAGTTGTCATTAAATTGATATTATGAAAAAGAAATAAAAAGATATAAAGATAAATGAAAAGGTAGTGGTAGGGCTTTGATATTCATCACTAATCATACTTAGATAATATAACAATATGCCAATGATCTAATCATATTATGAATACTTAATGTTTGCCAACCTAAGGGTATGGGTGTCTACTCCTTAGGCTATTGATTTTCCTAAGCAACGAATTAGGCATGAGTATCTACTCTAATTCTTTTCTTTCTTAAAGGATTTAGCATGGGTGTCTATTAAGTTGTTCTTTAAGAAAGCATAAATCTATGAAAATCGACAAACACATGAGACCTAAGGCATGTGTGTCTACTCTCAGTTCTTCATGTTGATTAACCCAAGAACCCGGTGTGGATTTCTTTTGTTATTCTTATTAAACTGTTGAGCAAAATATCTACCTAAATTAATAGGTAAATAATTGTACGTTTTAACTGCAAGTGCACAAGGTCAACATTGTAGTATATAGTGCAAGTACAGGATCATTCCCACGAGGATTGTTGAATTTTTTTTAAAAAATAAATTCTTTAAGTAAAACAAAGATTGATTGCTTAAGTGATGATAATAAAAAGTAGGGCTTTGATATCCACCACTAATTATATTTAGCTAATATAACAATATGCCAATGCTTTGATCATGTTATGCATATCTAATGTTTGTCAACCTAAGGGCATGGCGTATACTCCTAAGGCTATAAATTTTCCTAAGCAACGAGTTAGGCATGACGTATACTCTAATTCTTTTCTTTTCTAAGGGATTTAGCATGATGTATACTAAGTTGTTCCTTAGAAAAGCATATGTTCTATGAAAATCGACAAACACATGAGGCCTAGGGCATGGCATATACTCCCGATTCCCCATGTTGATTAACTCAAAAATCGTGGTGTGGATTCTTTTGTTACTTATGTTAAACCCAGGACTCGGCCATCCAAATTGATTTAACTAACTAGTCCATACCACATGCATATGTTGATCACACACACATATATGAGGAATTCATGTAAGTAGGCATTAATCAAGTTAAATAGCACAACAAGATCATCATAAGGGCGCCAATATTGAAATATTAACTAAATATAACTAGGGCTTCAATCTAGTCCTACTAATTAAATTAGCTACACATAAAATTGATATTAAACATCTTTATAAAGAAAAGAAAAGAAAAGAAAGGAAAAGAATAAACCCGAGACTTGAACTTGAAGAGCACATCTTCTTCTCCTTACAAAGCATATCTATTCTAGAGGCTTAAGGGTCTATTTATAGGCTTTAGAAGTCCTTGACAAAGTAGTAAACCTAGGAATTTCATAGGGTTTCAAAACCTATTACAATTGGGAGTTGGAAAACCCTAATATGGAAAGAATGACAATCTGGCCGCCACTTGATATATCTCCTGTGCACGGGTGCGATCGATCGCAACCCGTGTGCGCTCAATCCCAGGTCTACGATCAATTCTCTTCTGTCATGCACTCGATCACTCCTAGCCCGGATTGTGCTTTGTTTTCTCGGGTATTGCGCTCGATCGCAGGTATCCTGTGATCGATCGCAGTGTCAGAGAGCTCCCAATTTTCCATCTTCTCTCTTTTGAGCCCAAATCATCTAGATTTATTTCATTTTCTTCCAAAAGCCTACAAAAGTATGAAAAACACAAAAATGAATTAAAATGACCTAATTAACCAAAACCAAAGGATTAAAACATGCAAGTTAAGGGCTGAAAATATGAATATTTTAGCACTTATCATAAACCCAGGACTCGATCATTCAAGTTGATTTAACTAACTAATTCATACCACATGCATATAATGGCCAATCACATAATTAAATATAAAACTAAAAAGAAAAAGAAAAGAAAGAACCGAAAACTGCTCCTAGAAGTAGCCTCCAATTCCTCTTCCCAAAGTTATGTTTATTCAAGGATGATTATTCTCAAGGTTTTGAGGTTTATTTATAGGCTTAGGAATACTCTAGAAAACCTAGAAACCCTAGTAAAATCGTAGGTTTTAATCCTAGTGTAACTAGGACTAGGAAAACCCTAATATGGAAAGCAATATAGGTCTGGCCGCAGCTTCTGGAATTCTTTAGCGCACGAATGCGCTCGATCGCAGCCCATGTGCGCTCGATCACTCCTCTGCCATCAATCGTATGTCTTCTACACTCAATCACAATGCGATCGAGTCTTCTCTTGTGCGCACGAGTGCACGCCTCGCTCTTCACATCTGGACCTCTCTGGAAGTGCGCTCGATCACAGGTCTCCTACGATCGGTCGCACTACCATAATACTTTTGCTTGTTTCAAGTCTTTTAGCTTTTTCCCAATTTTATCATTTAAGTTCGATACTTTCAGGAATGCTTTCTTTTCTTCCAAAAAGCTATAAAACAAAGAAAACATAAGAAGAAAGTAAAATCGCACAAACTAACAACACTAAAGAATTAACACATATAAGTTTAAGGGCTAAAATATGAATATTTTGACACTTAACAGTCTCCCAACCCTTATCGGCAAGTCTCGTGTACATGCGTTTAAAAGCATCAAAGACAGGGTATGGAATTGCCTTCATAACTGGAAAGTAAAATTTTTATCTCAAGCAGGCAAGAAGATTTTATTAGAATCAGTGGCACAAGCCATCCCTACATACTGCATGAGTGTTTTCAAACTATCTGGGGCCTTATGCAAAGAAATAAATGGAATGATGCAGAAAGTTTGGTGGGGTCACAAAGAGAACCAATTTAGAATCTATTGGATGAGTTGGGAACAGATGGGGTGGACGAAGAATGATGGAGGGTTGGGTTTCCGTGACTTGGTGATTTTCAACAAAGCACTATTGGCAAAACAAATCCAGAGAGTCCTTAAAAACCCAGATTCTCTAGTTGCTAGAATTGTCAAGGCCAAATATTATCCTCATGGAACGATTATGGAGGCCGGCGTGGGACGTCACTCGTCATATGCATGGCGAAGTATCATCTCGGCAAAATCAGTCATTGAACATGGGACAATGTGGAGGATTGGAGATGGTGAGGATATGCAGGTGTGGGGGGACAAATGGATTCCTATGCCATCAACCTTCTCGGTACAAACACCTATTAATACATTGCCAGCAGACGCCAAGGTGAAGGATCTCATAGATACGGACACCAAGGAGTGGAAAGTCACAATTGTGAAGGAAATATTCTGGGAAGAAGAGGCACAATCCATTCTCAACATTCCATTGAGCCCACTTCGATCACGAGATAGAAGAATCTGGCGGGGGACCAAGAATGGTGAATACTCGGTCAGGAGTGCTTATCATATGGAGATGGAGCTGTCAATGGTATCTAGCAGCAGTGGATCGGGTCTTAACCAAGAAAACACTCGGTGGCAGAAAGTGTTGAAGCACAAGGTGCCCAACGTGGTTAAGATGTTCTTATTGAGGGCTTTTAATAACCTTATGCCAACAAAAGCCAACTTATATAGAAGAGGGTGGTAAAGGAGAGCTCTTGTCCCATATGTGGACTGGATGAGGAGACAGTTGCCCATGCTTTATGGGACTGTACAGCGGCAAGGGATGTATGGGGTGGGAGCATATGGAAATTCCAAAAAGCAACTGGTAGGGGACTTGAGTTTCGACAGATTTTTGAGGATCTGGGCGCTCAGTGCGATAGCAAGGAGATGGAAACCTTTTCTGCTATAGCCAGACGCATTTGGCTTAGAAGAAATTTGGTGGTCCACGAAAATTCTTTTATCCACCCTAACCAACTGGTACAAGAAGCTGTCGATTAATTTTGGAAAGCTAATGACGTAGGCCAGGAAACATCTAGACAGCAGTTGGAGCTGACTACTAATCCATGGCAGCAACCCCCAGCAAATATGGTTAAAATAAACTAGGACGCCACCGTGGCAAAGACGCTCGGAAGGATCGAACTGGGGATAATCGCGAGGGACTGCTGGGGTCGGGTGATTACCAAGTTCACGAACGTAAACCCAACAACAGCAGAATCTATGGCAGCTTTACATGGACTCCTTCTTGGTCAGGAAATAGGGACATCTGATATAATATTTGAGGGGGATGCTAAACAGGTAGTTCAGGCGGTTAATGCACAAGAGCCACGCAACAGTTTCTATGGCCACTAAATGGAAGGCATCCAAATGGTTCTGAAGGATTTCGGCAATACGAGCTTCAATTATATACCTCGCGATGGTAATTATGCAGCACATGGGCTTGCTGAGAAGGCCAATAATCATGTCATGGACACAACGTGGTGGAACGAAATTCTACCGTGTACCTATGGTATTGTAAAGAGATGAAACTACCCTTCTCTTTGATTGTATCGTTCTTTTCAACAATTTTCTGGAATAAGATATCCATTTTTTCAACAAAAAAAATAATAAAAAAATCATAGTCATACTTTATATCTAACAATCTACAACGTGTCAACTGTCACACAAAATAAATGATAAAGTTAATAAAAATTTATTTTCTCTCTCTAATTCATTGAGGCATTAAAGTTTCATTAACTGTAGGACTTGGGAATCTGGTGAATGTGGATAATGCAGATTCGTTGGGGTCAATTTACAGAAGTTATCTCAGGCTTTTTGGTTGAAGTGGATGTCAAGAAACCCTTAAAAACTGGATTCTCCCACAAGCACAATGAAGGCCCACCTCTTAATTTGGATCCAGCTCAAGTAGGAGAGGTTGGGTGATTACTGCTCCTCTTGTGGTTTGTTTGCTAGGGCATATAAAAGATGTCTGCAATGCAGTGTTAGATCCTCTGTTTTCTGCTCAGTATGATATTTCCATTAAAGCCTCTTCGTCCTCATCTTTCTGGGCAAATCCCTCATATAAAGCTCAGAAGGAACAAGCTGCTGATCAACTTAATCCCATGCCGGAACCCAACTGATCAGTTGATGAGCCAACTCAGTCTCAAGTGGTTTGCTACAAACCTACTCTCATGGACTCTGTTATCCAAGCATGCAAAAGCAACGAAAATGGTCACCTTAAATTAACACATTTTTAAAGTTTAAAGGTATGACTATAAAAGTGATGAAAAATTAATTAAAAATTTTCTCTTAATTTTTCAATTTAGCAAACAACTTCCTAATTTCTGTTCTTTTATATATATATATATATTTCTTATGGGGTCTGACGAAATCTGTATTTATTATTGTGGAATAAATTACTAAATATAGATCATGACAGCACGTGAAAGAAAAAGAGCATATAGGCTTGGAATTTTGTATGTTTGAATTGGTCAGGTAAAGAAGAAGCAGTGGACTGAAATAGCTTAGACTAAGTCACCAATTATTAGTAGTGTAAAAGGAATTGAGTAGATTACTTTCAGAATTTATTCATTGAATTGAGATTGTTGAATCAATGTCATGCTGCAGAATTTGTTGTCTCGATCAGAGAATGAGTTTTAGTAAAATCAAACATCTCGAATCTTTCAAATGAGTGGTTTGAACAGGAACGCGTGGAAATAATTAAGCACTAGACGTTAAGATTCAAATCAAACTTCTCTCTCTTGAACTTTTTTTTGGTTTCTCTTCCGTTGGTTCCCTAGCTTTGTGGAACACATCCGCCTCTTAAACTTCTCTCTTAAAAAAAAGTTCTCTTAAACCTTTTTTTTGGTACCAATTTTTTTTTTTTTTTTTTAAGTCCGGCCACCCTAAGGGCCAAACAATTTGTTTTTGTTTTTTTTTTTTTTTTGTCGTTTGGCCCTTGGGTGGCTGGACTTTAAAAAATAAAAAATAAAAATAAAATAATAAAAATAAAAATAAAAATTGTATCCCTAAGGGCCAAATTAAAAATAATAATTATAATAATGGGTTAGCTTTTGGGGCTGGCTAGCTAGACCACCCCCGTTAAGTTTAGAGTGGTTTCGGCCACCAAAACAAATTCGTTTGGCCATTGGGGGTGGCTAGACCACCCCAAGGGCCGGCCACCCCTAGCCGGCCATTGAGGGTGGCTTTCAAGCCACCCCCAGCTAAAATGGGGTGGTCTGGCCACCCTGTATGGCCAAGATGGGGGTGGCCAACCACTCCTTATTTTTTTTTATTAATTTATTAATTTTATTACTATTTTTTTGTTAGTGGGACATATGTCACATTTGTAGATCTATAATTTATTTTTAAAAATTTTAGCCATAAATTAGATATTTTTTCGTCCATTTTAGATTAGAGAGAATCCTAGTCCGAAAATTGAAGTGTTAGTTAATTATTAAGCAAGAAATGCAATAAACCAATATGATTCATAACTTTCATGATACTTGAAATTAGAGAGGGGGTGAGTTAATTTAACCGGGGAGCTGCCCTTTACAGTCAAGTCAAAGATACCGCCTCTTAAAAAAAGTCAAAGATACAGAACAAAATATACCAAATTCCACGCTGACATTTCCTGGGCGCTTCCGTGTTTTCTCAAGTCAAGACAACTCAAAGGAAAAAATCTACGAAATTCCATACGCCGACGTAAGTAGCGCAGTTGCGCGTCTTCTCTCTCTCATGTATGTTTATATATGAACAAGCGCTGGAATAGCGCCTTCTGAATTTAGTTATTTATTGTTTTATTCTTTTGTGTACACAAATTATCAAATCCCAAAATGGGTTTTCCTTTCTTTACCAGTACCATAATAGTCGTAAAATTCTGCCACCTCTTTCCCCTGCTCATCATCTCTGTTCTTCTCTTTATCTCCGATGGAGCTCAACCTGCTAACACAACCAAAGTTACAAATATCGGTGTAATCATTGATGTCACGTCCCGGATCGGGAAAGAAGAGAAAACAGCCATTGAAATTGCAGCTGAAAACTTCAACGGCAAGCTGTCCCTCCATTTCCAGGACTCTGGCCAATTAGACCCCCTTCAAGTTGCTTCTGCTGGTCAGTAAATTTTGAAGTTTTAAATTTACTAGCTCTTCCTCCTTCCTGTATTTATATAATTTCTTACTTTTACTGCAGCTGAAGAGCTGATTAAGGAAAAGAAGGTGGATGTAATTATTGGAATGAACAAATGGGAGGAAGCCGCACTCGTAGCTTCTGTTGGAAACAGGGAAAAAGTTCCTATCATTTCATTCGCAGCTCCCGCCAGAACCCCACCGCAGATGGAACACCGCTGGCCTTTCTTGATACAAATGGCTAACAACGGTTCTGCACAAATCAAATGCATCGCAGATATTGTTCGGGAGTACAAATGGAAAAGGGTTGTGGTGATATATGAAGATGACGCGTACGGCAGTGAGTCAGGGATGTCAGCTCTGCTCTCCAAGGCTCTGCAGGATTTTGATTCTGAGATTGAGTACCGTTTAGTTCTTCCCCCACCTTCTTCTCTGTCTTCTCCAAAAGGGCTTGTTCTGGACGAGCTGCTGAAGCTGCAGAAAGCAACAAAATCTCGAGTTTTTGTTGTTCTTCAGTCATCGTTGTCGATGTTGACTCATTTGTTCAGAGAAGCTTATAAAGCTGGACTTGTAGGGAGAGAGTCAGTTTGGATTCTCTCTGACAGTGTAACAAGTTTCCTGGATTCTGTTGACAGCTCTACTATTTCCTTTATGAAAGGTGTTTTAGGGATCAAGATCACCGACAACTCTAGTACTACTGATTCTTATACAGATTTCTATACTGGGTTCTCAAAAAAATTCCAATCCGAGTATCCAGAGGAAGCTAATCCTAGGCCGGGAATTCATGCTCTACGAGCATATGATAGCATTACAGCCATTTCACAGGCAATGGAGACAACGACAGAGATGTTGTTAGGGAATATCGTATCAAGCAGATTCTCTGGTTCAAGTGGAGAAATACGTTTCGAAGAAGGAAAGCTGATGCAAATTCCCCCATTGAGGATTGTAAATGTGGTTGACCAGGGGAATAAGAGGTATGAAGAATTAGAGTTTTGGGTGCCAGAGAAAAGCGCACAACGTTTGGCTGGCTCGGTAATTTGGCCCGGGAAATTGAGCAGAAGATCACCAAAAGGCTGGGCAATGCCTAGTGATGAGAATCCATTGATAATTGGAGTTCCTGGTAGGACTTCGTTCGAGAAGTTTGTGAAGGTAGATAACAGAAGCAAAGATGATATCAAATATGATGGTTGGTGCATTGAAGTTTTCAAGAAGGTGCTATCTAATTTGAATTATAGTTTGCCATATGAATTTCAGCCCTTCTATGGCACCTATGACGAATTGATTATCAGAGTCTCTAACAAGGTAACAACTTTAACTTCAGACAATTAAATTCTTTTTCTTTCAGTTTTTTTTTGAAGTAACAAGATTGTTGGGACATGATGCTGCAACAGCTCTAAAAAATGGGTACGCTAGAAGCGATATGGAGGTCCATAAAGGACTTGAGTTTGTCTCCCTTAACATTTAATTGATTTAAGGTGGAATGATAGATCACATTCTGACAAATGGTATCAAAGTTAGAAAGTTATGCGAGTGTCGTCGTGAGAGGGTGATTGTTGAGAAACAATTGTGCTCATTGTGACCGCTCTAAAAACATGCTCGTTGGGTGCAATGTCAAGGTCCATAAAAGACTTAAGTTTGTTTCTCTTAATGCCAATTGATATTAGGTGGAATGACAGCTCACGGTCTGACAAAAACATACCTTTTACTTAAGAAAGAAATAAGCATGTGTTTTCAAATGAAGCATTATTACGAAGGTATAGGATATCTAAAAACCGATTGGATAACTCTTGTTTGAGAAGGGTTTTTAATGATTGAAAGTTAACCATTTTTTATTATACTTTCTTCTGACGTTGATTTCTCAAAATTCTGAATCTTCTCATCTCTAACTTGCACTTCAAGAAAACTAATGCGAGACCTTTCCGATAGTTTGTCTATGTTTGACTGGCTTCTTAATTTCCAAAGGGACGGAGAAGCCCCTTGGAACATGTTGACTTTCTCATTTGACGGTGATTTTTTTTTTTTTTTTTTTTTTGTGAATTTTCCAACTACAATTTCTTGTTTCTGATAAAGACTACCTTTGTCATGTGGAACAAAAACAACGGAAGACTTACGATGCTGTGGTTGGTGACATGACCATATTGGCCGACAGATTGGAATACGTGGAATTTACTCAGCCATACATCGAGTCAGGTTTGTCCATGATAGTTCCTGCAAAACCTGAAGGGTCAGCAGCATGGATGTTTTTGAAGCCTTTCACTTGGGAAATGTGGGCTGTGACTGGTGCTATCATGCTTTATACAATGCTTATAATTTGGTTCTTGGAGCATCGATTCAATCCAGAATTTAGTGGCGCATTGAAGAATCAGATTGGCACCACGTTTTGGTTCACATTCTCCTCTCTGTTCTTCGCTCACAGTAAGTACCAAATTTCTAGAATTATGACAAGCAACATTGTATGATGCTTTCCCCATCTCTGTTTTGAAGTAAATATGTCATTGTCTCTTTATTTCTGTATATATTTTCAGTTAATTTTCTGTCACTAACATTGATCATATTGCAGAATTTAATTACATTCTGACTTACTCCTCTATGTGCATGTGGCATTTTAGCTAGGTTTATGTTTGAGTTTTAGGATGCTAGAGTATCTAAAAAATGACAAGGTAGCAGCCCTGAGTTTGCATTATCTGAAAACTTACTTGTTTGTGAATTAAAGATTAATTGCATTATTTGATATGATACAAGAATTTGCTGACAACATATATAGAGCCAATATTGCAGAGATGGACTTTTGTGATGAGTGATTGTGAACTCCATGGTTTTTCTTTGCAGGAGAGAAAATTAATAGCAACTTGACCCGAGTGGTGGTGGTAGTATGGCTTTTTGTTGTGTGGATCTTAACCTCGAGCTACACTGCTAGCCTGTCTTCTATGCTCACTGTGCAACGAATGCAACCTGTTAATACAGATATCGAGTATCTAAAGAGCAGCAACTCAAGAGTTGGTTGTGATAATGATTCATTTGTCAGGAATTACCTGGAGGATGTGATTGGATTCAATTCACATAACATCATCCCAGTTTTTAATGAAACTGATTACACAGGGCTATTTGAGAACAAGACCATAACTGCAGCCTTTCTAGAACTTCCATATAAGAAGCTTTTCATCAACAAGCATTGCAAGGGATACACTGCCACCACACCTACCTACAAATTTGGAGGATTTGGCTTTGTGAGTAGTTACTACAACTTTCTAATACTCCATTTGCCTTTTCAATTATGTCATATCTTTGAGAATTCTTAGCAGAAAAGAAACAATTCTGTAGATCTTTCTCAAACTTTCCATGCATGGTGGCCAAAACTAGTTGATATTCTCTAGGTTTCATCGAATAACTCCTTGCTTATTTTCAGGGAAATGGTTTTAAAAGTTACAAATGTTTAAACACATAAATTTTAAATAAATACAAGTCAAAACAATCTACCTTTTCTTCTATCATCCATTTTGGGGTCTCATAAGAAAATAGCATATTTTTTCTCTGATGGGAGGGAATGATCAGTTCTTATCTTCCTTGCAGGCATTCCAGAGAGGTTCCCCAATAGCCAGGGATTTTTCAAAATCAATTTTAAGGCTATTAGAAGACGGTAAGCTCACACCACTCGAAGATGAATGGCTGACTCCTTCGAAGGAGTGTGCAGTGAATGTAACATCCACTAGTGCAGAACATTTGAGCCTCCAGAGCTTCTGGGGTCTCTACCTTATATCTGGTGCAATTTCTACCATTTGTTTTCTACTATCATTAATCCGCTTACTAAAGTGTTATCAACATCAACAAGAGGCATGCGAAGGCAATGCAACTCCAAGTGATACAAGTGCTTGGAACAAGGCGGTTGGACTTGCAAGATACTTTTACAATGGAGAGATCAATAGTCCAGGGAGATCTCCTTCTTTTGCTCCCACCACAGATGAATGGATTTCTTGGGAGTACGTGAGCACCTGTGATACTCCGGACAATATTCATGCCTCAGCACCTGCTGAAATTGAAATGCCATAGACCTTATATATTGAATGCACCAAAACTACAAAAGCTAGGAATTATAAGGTGAAGAATTTATGAGCTTCTTGTCATATTGGTTATAAAGACATTTCCTTCTTCTTTTTTTTTTATGAATAAGCATTTATTTAGAAGAAATTTTTTTTTTTTTTTTTTTTTTTTTAAAAAAAAAAAAATGGCAAAAAGCAAAAAGCAAAAGAGAAACCTGCACAAGGCCCTCACAATAAAAAGTAGAAACAACACATCAACCACACAATTAGCCTGCAATGCACAGCAAAAACCAGAAATGGCTGACAATCAGAAAGCAAAAACTAAAGATTAGTTGGCACATAGAACATTTTCAAAGATATCCCAAGAACAAACCCATATTCTGCTGAAAGAGTTAGAATTGGCACATAGAACATCTTTAGAGATATCTCAAGAACTAATTAACCCTTAAAAATCTTGGGAATCCTGTCTAAAAAAAAAAAAAGATCTTGGGAATCCTTTGCGAATATTATGACATAAGGATATTGATTTGTAAAGCCTTAATAAGGTCTTTATCTTCTCATGTATTTATAAACAGACTTACAAGTGAAGTTTGTAATATACAAACAACTACGATCTTATCCTAACAACTATGATATTATCCTAAGATAATGCTGTTACAAATAAATCAAATTATACAATCAAAACAACTAGAGATACAATCTAAACAAATTGAAACAACATAAGATACACTCTAAACAAATTGAGATAAGATTATCTCATGTAATATCTATTATAAGATTATGAGATCCAATATTCCGCCTCAATCCGAACGTTTGAGAACATACATTAAGATTGGTTCTAAGAGTATCAAACCGAGTTGAAACTAAGGGCTTGGTAAGTACATCAACCAATTCATCTTTGCTGGACAAGAATTTAACCGTGAGGGATTTTTTAGCCACTAGTTCTCGTACAAAATGATAGTCAATGGCTATGTGTTTTGTGCGGGCATGAACATCGGATTTGACGTTAAATATGTTGCACCGATGTTATCGCAATATAAAATCGGTGCAATGGAGAGGAAAAATCCAAGTTCCTTTAGCAATGACTGAATCCAAAGTAATTCTGCAGAGGCATTGGCTAAGGCCTTATATTCAGATTATGTGCTTGACTGTGAGATTGTAGGCTGCTTCTTGGACGTCCAAGATATGAGATTGCAGCTGAGAAATGTGTAGTAACCTAAAGTTGATTTTCTGTCATCCGGACATCCAGCCCAATCAGCATCTGAGAATGCTACTAATTGTTTGGATGTAGATGGACGAATGAGAAGACCATATGAGATAGTTTGCTTTAAATAAAGAAGGATCCTTTTGATGGCAGTCCAATGAACATCACGAGGATCATGAGAAAACTGAGATACCTTATTTACAGCAAAGGCTATGTCAGGCCGTGTGATGGACAGGTAGTGTAGAGCACCAACTGTGCTACGGTATAGAGTAGGATCAGACATAGATGTGCCATCAAATTTGCTGAGAGGAGTAGCCATCGACATTGGAGAAGAAATAGGTTTTGCAGATTGCATATTTGTCCATTGGAGAATGTCAGCTATATACCTCTATTGAGACAAATGAAGTCCAGTTGCATTATGGTTCACTTCCACACCCAAAAATAAAGTTAATGAACCAAGGTCTTTAATAGGAAATTCAAGCTTAAGAGACTGAATGAGATTATTCACAGCAGACACTAAGAAGAACCTGTTAGAGTGATGTCATCAACATAGACTAAAGCAATTAAACGAATTCCATCAAAATTAAAAATAAATAAGGATGTGTCTGCTTTTGAAGCCGTAAATCCCAATTCAGTTAGGCGATGGCTGAGTCATGAGAACCAAGCACAAGATGCTTGTTTGAGACCATATAATGTCTTCTTTAAGAGACACACTACATTTGGTTGTTGAGCATGAACAAAGCCAGTTGGCTGAGACATATAAATTGTCTCATTGAGAAAGCCATGAAGAAAAGCGTTACTAACATCCACCTGTTTAATAGTGTAACAACACCGATGGAAAAATCAATTAACTAGTAATTGACCCCATGGTTCGTCTCCCAACCTTATCCCACACGGGACAAGACTCAGGGATCATAACCTCTCCTATTGGAGAGAATTCAGTAGAAGACTTTTAAACTATAGGAGAGGAGAACGATAATTAAAATAACCACACATTCATACACCAGAGTAAACTTAATACCTTATATCATAAAGATAAGTTATCAAATGTATCGATCATCAGACCATTATCAGAACAAAATATTACATTTCCAAATCATAACTGTCTTAGAAAAGATTCACAAATCAAATCTTAAGCTTAAGTAGGGCTAAAGAGATAATAATCTCGATCATGTCTGCTCGGGTGGTTCCTCCATCATCCCACATGGACTTCAACCATTCAGAGCCCATATCCTCAAAAATGACTCGAATTAGGTCCTATGCAATCACCCATGTCGGGTCCAAAGGCATCTTTGTCTAGGCTAGCTAAATCGCGCAACTATTCATAGTGGAGAAGGAAAACATAAAAATAGGAGGGGTGATAAGCGTCGAATGTTGCACATTCAAGGCCCTTAATTTGCATATGTTAATTCCTTAGCATTGTTATTTGTTTGATTTTGTTTTGTTTTTATGTTTTCAGGTGTTTAATAAAGATAAAAGAAAATCATTGATTTTGGGCTCAAAATGCAATTCAAGCACTGTAGCAGTACTGTAGCGGCACCGTAGCAATTCTACTGTAGCAGAGTACTGTAGCAAAATTACTGCAGTGGTACTGTAGCACGTTACTGTAGCTATAGTGCGCTCGAGCGCAACTACAGTGGGCTCGAGCGCACACGCGCGGCAGAGACTAAAAAGAGTCCGAAATTGATAAAGAAAGTTTTCTAGGTCTCCCAATCCGACTGGGAGACTGAATTACGATTTTTCTGGGATTCCTAGGGCTTCTAGGACTCTCTTAAGCCCTATAAATAGGCCTCTAAGCATTGAAAAAAAAAACACACCGTCTCTTAAAGCTAAAATTTCAGTAAATTGTCTGTGAAGCCTAGAAGATCATGAGCAGCTAAACCCAATTGTGGGGTATTGATGTAGCCCTTTCCAAGCACAATGGTTTGATTGTATTTAATTTCTAGTTCTTTTATTTATGCATATTGATTGTATAACTCTGAGGATTGCTACAATTGATTTACGTTCTTCATATTAAATGCAATTGTTCTTAAATTCTAATTCAATATTAGTAAAATTCTTATATTTTCTTAGAAATTATTTTATTATTATTGAATTCAAATCATTCTTATTTTCTGTGATCATGAGAATGATGGTTATTGATGTGGTATTTTTGAGACCAAAAATATCAATAATAAAATTACTACTCGCAATAGAACGAATCCCGTAAGATAGGGTTATATTGAGGGTGTCGAACCTCAAGGACTGCAGAGGTTTAATTATCAAAATTAAAAGATTAAAATCAACTTAATTAAAAGAGATATTTGATTTGATTTTCTTTAAAAACTAAAGTGCATGAAAATAAAAGAGATTTAAAATAAGAGAGAGAGTGTAGGGGATTGACTTCACCTCTATCTGCACAACAATGATTAATTATAATTAATCCCAAAAATTCATTATATGGATGTTATAAATAAACAAGAAATTACCTTATTAAAGAATAAGCATAATCTATCTTCGGTTGGCACGGATCGTCCACCTAACCACTAAGACGCGGTACGACCCATGTTCCCTAGGTATAAATTATCAAATTTTATAACAGAATACATACAATTAATGAATAAGTGTAACCCATCTTCGGTTGGCACGGACTGTCTACCTAAATTACACTAAACTAGGGTGTAGTAAAATCCGTCTTCCCTAGGCATGGCCTATCAAATCCTATTGATCATATGTCAATTAAACCCATTGTATAACCATCATCCTCATAATCACAGAAAACAAGAATGATTTGAGATCAATAAAAGTAAAATACTTTCTAAGAGAAGAGAAGAATTTCACAAATATTGATTTTGGAATTTAAGAACAATTACATTTAATAATTAAAAACATAAATCAATTGTAGCAATCCTCATAATTATACAATCAACATGCATAAATTGAAAATCTAGAAATCAAATACAATCAAACCATTGTGCTTGGATAGGGTTACATCAACACCCCACGAAGGGATTTAGCCGCTCATGATCTTCTAAGCTCCAAAGACAATTTACTCAATTTTTACTCTAGAAAGCGGTGTGTCTGTTTACAATGTTTAGAGCCCTATTTATAGGGCTTAGGAGAGTCTTAGAAACCCTAGAAACCCTGAGAAAACCAGAGAGCAGTCTCCCAGTCCAATTGGGAGACTGAAAACCAAATCCAAATCCGAGTAGGATTCGCCCAGAATTGCGTTCCTATCTTGAGGGGGGGTTTTGGCATTGCGACGCTCCGAATTAAGAAAATTATATTTCACAATTATTTGTAGTAATTGTAGTTAGCTTTCCAATGCCACTTGAATCACCTCAATCGGATATTTGAGCTGAAAGTTATGGTCAAAATACCGAGATATATGCAGAATCCAAATTTTAATCCAATCCGATTTTGATTCCAATTTGAGAAATTCCGAATTAATCCCTTCCTTTATTTGATTAAACTTAACCAAGTTTGGTTAAGCTTAATCATATCTTCTAGGTATTCTCAAAGTGTGCTTTTAAGCCTAAAATGAATGGAATTAATTGCATCTTTATTTATAACCTGAAAACACAAAAACAAAACAAAATCAAACAAATAACAACGCTAAGGAATTAACATATGCAAATTAAGGGGCTTGAATATGCAACATTTGGCGCTTATCACACCCCCAAACTTACATATTGCTAGTCCCTTAGCAATACAAAACTGAAAATAAACTGAAAAACAAAAAGATAAGTCCATCTTTCGTGGGATGTACGATTGCATTTAGCATATGTAACAAGCCTTTTAAACCCTTAAGCATTCCCTAGAGGACGAGTGAAGTCTCGTGAGGGCTTTCCAAAAATGATACCCACAAACATTGTCATCATTATGTCATTCAAAAGGATAAAGCATCACAAAAATAATAGTTCTCGTTCATTAATAAGCTTAAAATTATAAACCCCATCTTCAAAATTCCAAAGAATTTACAAGTCAAATCACTTACAAATGGCAGATTGAGATACACAAATTTCAATTAGTGCAAAGTGGACCAACACATAGTCATGAGGCTTCAAAATAATTCCAATATGAATGAATCACCATCTCAGAATTCATTGGACTTCATATGAAATGAAACAACCAAGGCATACATTTTTTTTTTTTTTTTTTTTTTTTTAAGGCTTTGTAATACTTAGCTCCCTTAAGCTTTCTAGTTGACTCATGTATCGAGTGTTAGGCCAATATCTCCCAAACCAAATGGCTTTAGGGCATTAGGTGTAAAGACACCCCTAAGGACTTACTAACTCGAGTCAAAAAGGCTACGAAGCTAAGCTAGCCATTTTATTAATCAACCCAAAAATTTCACTTTTTGACGCGAACACTCACTGCTTAATGAGGTAAGAGGTCCGGTTACTCAGCGAAAAATTCAAACTTGATTTTTTTTTTAATTAATTAATTTATTTATTATTATTAATTTTTTATAGCATGCCAAAGTTATTCAACCAATATGTCACCCAACATAATTCAAGGTATTGAAAACAAACATAATTGGTCTCAAAATTCATACCTCACAGACATATGCTTGTGTGCTCAAGATAGATTTAAATTGAAACAAGAAGCATCTCATGTTGCCAAAAGTAAGTAATAAGACTCAAAATTCCTAAGTCATATGATCATGTGTTCACAACTTTAAGCCTATCAATGAATTTCAAACCAAAATCAAAGCTCAACCATATGCTTAAGAATGACATAACAATAATAATGGACTGTGTTTTGTTTTTCCATACCCCCCAACTTGAATCATACATTGTCCCCAATGTATGTATAGAACTAAAGAATAAGATCAAGAGTATAGGAATACCTGAATGAGCAGATGGGGGCATATCATACCCCCAAACTTGAATGCAAAAACACATGTCCTAAAAATAAAGTGATACTCCAACCAAATACCAATCAAGTGCACATATTGTTGTAAAAAGATAAACAAAGAATAAAACAACAATGGGTAAAATAAACCTAGATGGAGATTATATGCCCTGGTGGAGTGAAGGGTCAAGCGCACAGGGCCTACACTTGATCCTAGGAGGTATTTCTCAATGTAAGTCCGAGTCCCGAAGGATCTTACCTCGATCCTTCAGAAGTCCAATCAAGCTCTTCCATCCCTTCTTCTTTATGATCATGTAGCACTCCACAAGGAAGAGGATTCTTCTTAACATCCCGGAGCTGCCTCTCCCAGCGAATAGGTCTTGATGCTCCCCATGACAATGTTCAGGGTGTTTGTCCCGAACTGGTTTCATGATCAACCTCTTGTCTCTATGGGAGTTCTCAAAAACTGAGGTAGCCAGGGAATTTGTCAAAAAATTGTCCACCCCAATGAAATCAACTTCAGCAACCTCTGACTCAAATATGTCCCTTGTGGGGTTGTCATCAGGTGGTGGAGTACTTGAAGTGTGAGGCATAGGCTCCAGTGGGTTTCTCCATGATGGGGCTTCAGATAGAGGATTAGGAGGTGGGTCTTCAACAGTTTCTCCAATGTCATCCAAGAGATAACATGCATTCTGATCAGGCGCATTCTGGAAGGCATTGAAGATGTTCAATCTGATCTTCATATTTCCAAAGGAGATCTTCATTACTCCGGTTCGGCAATTTATGCATGCATTGGCTGTGGCGAGGAAAGGTCGCCCAAGGATGACAGGAATTTGCTTCTCTGGATTTGGGACCGGTTCTGTGTCCAGAACTATAAAGTCAACTGGATAGTAGAACTTGTCCACCTTGATAATGACATCCTCCACAATCCCGCGGGGTTTCTTGATCGAGTGGTCAGCCAATTGCAAGACAGTACTTGTCGGTTTCAATTCCCTTAAGCCCAATTTCTGATATACCGAGTATGGAAGCAAATTAACACCAGCTCCTAATTCGAGGAGAGCTCTCTCAATCTCAGTGTTTCCAATGATGCACGAAATTGTAGGCGCTCCAGGGTCTTTGAACTTTGGAGGAGTGCTATGCTGAATCAGAGAGCTTACTTGCTCAGTGAGAATGACCTTCCTGGGAATGTGTTTCTGATTCTTCCTCTTTTGAATGCACAAGTCCTTGAGAAATTTTGCATAGGCTGGAATTTGCTTGATGGCCTCATGGAGTGGGATGTTGATTTGAACCTGCTTGAAGGTTTCCATCATGTCTTGTATCTTCTCTCCTTGTTTCCCAAAGTGGGAGGGTGCCTTGAGACGTTCTGGAAAGGGGGCCTTAGGCTCATATGGTACCTCAGGAGTGGGGGTAGATGATGAAGATGCCTCGATGCTTACTTGTTTACCCTTGTCCTGATGCAGATTCTGTGGGGCCTCAATTTGCACATCCTTCTTTTCTTCCACATGATTGTCAACCATTCTTCCACTTCGCAATGTGGTGACGGCTTGAACTTGTTCCAGTTGAGATCTGCTTCCTTCTACCATGTATAGTCCCCTAGGGTTGGTCATTGGCTGACTTGGAAGCTTTCCTTCTTCCCTCCTGTTGAGGGTATTGGCAAGTTGTCCGACTTGAGCTTCTAGCTTGGCAATGGAGTGGGTATGTGAGTTTACTCTTTCCTCTTGAGATTTGATTGACTGCTTTATCTCGCTAGTCAACTCATTCACTGCTTTTAGAATCCGATCCTCAAAATTAGACTTTGATGGAGACTGGTAGTGCTGCTGTGGAGGCCGGTAAATGGAATGAGGTTGGTAAGGCTGCCTGTTGGATTGAGCTTAATTGTATGGCCTTGGGGCTGAGTTGCCCAAATTTGAATTCTCCCACAAGGAATATGGATGATTTCTCCACCCGGGGTTGTAGGTATTGAAGTACTGATCATTACCCAGTCTAGAGAAAGCTGCATTAACCTGCTCATTTGCAATATCAGTATAATTTCCATTATTAGGGCAGTTATTTACCTGATGCATAGGACTGGAACAGAATGAGCATGATTCAGTGTGTGTGTGAGCAGCATTAGGAGCAAAACCAGCAGTCGACAAAACTTGGTCTAGCTTCTTGGAGATAGCTTCAACCACTTGGTTGGCCATGTTTGGGGAATGGCCTGCTTCATACAAACTCTCCTTCTTGAGTGCTTTAGGTGCTGGTGCCCTCCGTCTGGTAGAAACCTGCTGAAGAGAGTTGTTACTCAAGTTTTCAAACATAGACCAAGCTTCATCTTCACTTTTTAACATGAATGTTCCCCCACATGATGCATCAACCATTTTTCTATTGGACTCGGTCAAGCCATCATAAAAACACTGCACTAGCTGCCATTTCGGGATAGCGTGGTGTGGACATGATCTAAGCAAGGTCTGTAACCTATCCCAAGTCTCATGGAAATCCTCTCCCTCGTACTGGGAGAAGGTAGTAATGGCTCTCCTAGTATCATTGGTCATGCCTATGGGAAAGTACTTCTTAAGAAATTCTTGTTGCAATTGAGCCCAAGAAGTGATAGAATTGGGTGTTAAGGACTGGAACCAATGTTTGGCTTTTTCCTTGAGGGAGAAAGGAAAAAGACGCATCCTTAGGGCATCCTCAGTGAATCCATTCATTTTAGTGGTCTCACAGATTGATTCGAAATCACTGAGGAATTCATAAGGTTTTCAGTGCTAAGCCCTAAGAAGGAAGGTAAACTTCATATAGTGCTAGGCTTAATTTCATAATGGGTTGCCGTAATTTCTGGCAACCGGAGACATGTGGGAGTAGTGTAAGTGGTAGGAAGATAGTGATCTTGCAATGCTACATGGTTACTGTCCCCCATGGTCTCAGTGGAACGCTCTTCTAGCAAATTAGAGTTCTTTTGGGATCTAATTTGTCTAAGAGTGCGTTCAATTTCAAGGTCGCAAGAAATTAATGGAAAAGATAAAGAACGACGACCTAGCATAAACTAAACAGAAATTTAAAAGAAAACAGAAAAAATTAAGCTAAAACATAAAACAAACAAGCTCACAAACGGCCTTAGTGTGCACTTAGGGTCTGGATGCAGGATGCCGCAAGTGCGCTCGATCGCACGGGAGGGTGCGCTCGAACATACTGCCGCAGATGGGTGTGAGTGCAGGAGTGGAGGGCTCGAGCGCTGCTGGAGTGCGTCTGTGCGCTCGATCGCACGCGGGCTGCACTCGATCGCTGTCACAAAGAAGGCAGCTACGGACCTGTTTACAAATTCTAAAAACAAATACCAAATAGAATTAAAATTAAAATAGAAAAATAAATTATCAAGCTAAAATTAATCCTTAAAAATTGACAATAAAACCGTTAAGCAGTCCCCGGCAACGGCACCAAAAATTGATGTGGTATTTTTGTGACCAAAAATATCAATAATAAAATTACCACTCGCAATAGAACGAATCCCGTAAGATAGGGCTATATTGAGGGTGTCGAACCTCAAGGACTGCAGGGGTTTAATTATCAAAATTAAAAGATTAAAATCAACTTAATTAAAAGAGATATTTGATTTGATTTTCTTTAAAAACTAAAGTGCATGAAAATAAAAGAGATTTAAAATAAGAGAGAGTGTAGGGGATTGACTTCACCTCTATTCGCACAACAATGATTAATCATAATTAATCCCAAAAATTCATTATATGGATGTTATAAATAAACAAGAAATTACCTTATTAAAGAATAAGCATAATCTATCTTCGGTTGGCACGGATCATCCACCTAACCACTAAGACGCGGTACGACCCGTCTTCCCTAGGTATAAATTATCAAATTCTATAACAGGATACATACAATCAATGAATAAGTGTAACCCATCTTCGGTTAGCACGGACTGTCTACCTAAATTACACTAAACTAGAGTGTAGTACAATCCGTCTTCCCTAGGCATGGTCTATCAAATCCTATTGATCATATGTCAATTAAACCCATTGTATAACCATCATCCTCATAATCACAGAAAACAAGAATGATTTGAGATCAATAAAAGTAAAATACTTTCTAAGACAAGAGAAAAATTTCACAAATATTGATTTTGGAATTTAAGAACAATTGCATTTAATAATTAAGAACATAAATCAATTGTAGCAATCCTCATAATTATACAATCAACATGCATAAATTGAAAATCTAAAAATTAAATACAATCAAACCATTGTGCTTGGATAGGGTTACATCAACACCCCACAAAGGGGTTTAGCCGCTCATGATCTTCTAAGCTCCAAAGACAATTTACTCAATTTTTACTCTAGAAAGCGGTGTGTCTGTTTACAATATTTAGAGCCCTATTTATAGGGCTTAGGAGAGTCCTAGAAACCCTATAAACGCTGAGAAAACAGGAGAGCAGTCTCCCAGTCCAATTGGGAGACTGAAAACCAAATTCAAATCGGAGTAGGATTCGCCCAGAATTGCGTTCCTATTTTGAGGGGCAGTTTTGGCATTGCGGCACTCCGAATTAGGAAAATGCTATTTCACAATGATTTGTAGAAATTTTAGTTAGCTTTCCAGTGCCACTTGAATCACCTCAATCGGATATTTGAACTGAAAGTTATGGCCAAAATACCGAGATATATGCAGAATCCAAATTTGAATCCAATCCGATTTTGATTCCAATTTGAGAAATTCCGAATTAATCCCTTCCTTTATTTGATTAAACTTAACCATGATTGGTTAAGCTTAATCATATCTTCTAGGTATTCTCAAAGTGTGCTTTTAAGCCCAAAATGAATGGAATTAATTGCATCTTTCTTTATAACCTGAAAACACAAAAACAAAACAAAATCAAACAAATAACAACGCTAAGGAATTAACATATGCAAATTAAGGGGTTTGAATGTGCAACATTCGGCACTTATCAGTTATACAATGGTTCTTAATCGACATGCAATCAATAGGGTTAGATAGACCATACCTAGGAAAGACGGATCGTACTACATCCTAGTTTAGTGTAATTTAGGTAGACGATCCGTACCAACCGATGATGGGTTATGCTATTCCATTGATTGTATGAAATTATTTCTCAATCATGTGTTTCTTGTTTGAATTATAATATGCATAAAATAAAAAGCTAGAATTGAATACAGTTGACCATTGATGTGCGGATCGTGGTGAAGTCAATACCCTACTCTCTCTCTCACTCATATATTTACTCCTTTTATTTTCATGCACTTTAGTTTTTAAGCAAATCAAATCAAATCCCCCTTTTAATTAAGTTAACTTTAATCTTTTAAATTTTGATAATTAAACCCCTGCAGTCCTTGAGGTTCGACACCCTCAATATAGCCCTATCCTACAGGATTCGTACTATTGCGAGTGGTAATTTTTATTATTGATATTTTTAGTCACAAAAATACCACAATCAATTTTTACCGCCGTTGCCGGGGACTGCTTAACGGTTTTATTGTCAAAATTTCAGGATTGATTTTAGCTGAATAATTTATTTTTCTGCTAATTTTAATTCTGTTTGTGTTTTGTTTTTGTTTTATTTTTCGAATTTGCAAACAGGTCCGTAAGCTGCCTTCTCTGTGACTGCGATCGAGCGCAGACCGCGTGCGATCGAGCGCACGGACGCACTTTAGCAATCACTAAGCCAGCAGCGCTCGAGCCCTCTCCTCGTGCGCTCCCACCCATCTGCAACTGTACGCTCGAGCGCACCTTGTCGTGCGATCGAGCGCACTTGCGGCAGCTTGCATCCAGAACCCTGAGTGCAATCTATGGCCTTTTGTGAGCTTTGTTTGTTTTCTGTTTTTAGCTTATTTTCTTTCTATTCTTTTTAAATTTCTGTTTAGTTTATGAGAGGTCGTCGTTCTTTGTCTTTTCCATTAATTTCTTGCGACCTTGAAATTGAACGCACCCTTAGACAAATTAGATCCCAAAAGAACTCTAATTTGCTAGAAGAGCGTTCCACTGAGACCATGGGGGACGGTAACCACGTAGCATTGAAGATCACTATCTTCCTACCACTTACACTACTCCCACATGTTTCCGGTTGCCGGAAATTACGGCAACCCATTATGAAATTAAGCCAAGCACTATACGAAGTTTATCTTCTTTCCTAGGGCTTAGCACTGAAAATCCTTATGACTTCCTTTGTGATTTCGAAACAATTTGTGATACCACTAAAATGAACGGATTTACTGAGGATGCCCTAAGGATGCGTCTTTTTCCTTTCTCCCTCAAGGAAAAAGCCAAACATTGGTTCCAGTCCTTAACACCCAATTCTATCACTTATTGGGCTCAATTGCAACAAGAATTTCTTAAGAAGTATTACCCCATAGGAATGACCAATGACACTAGGAGAGCCATTACTACCTTCTCCCAATATGAGGGAAAAGATTTCCATGAGACTTGGGACAGGTTACAGAGCTTGCTTAGATCATGTCCACACCACGCTGTCCCAAAATGGCAGCTAGTGCAGTGTTTTTATGATGGCCTAACCGAGTCCAATAGAAAAATGGTAGATGCATCATGTGGGGGAACTTTCATGTTAAAAAGTGAAGATGAAGCATGGGCTATGTTTGAAAATTTGAGTAACAATTCTCTTCAACAGGTCTCCACCAAATGAAGGGCACCAGCACCTAAAGCACTCAAGACAGAGAGTTTGTATGAAGCAGGCCATTCCCCAAACATGGCTAACCAAGTAGTTGAGGCTATCACCAAGAAGCTAGACCAATGGATGACTGCTGGTTTTGCTCCTCATACTACCCATATGCACACACCACATGAATCTTGCTCATTTTGTTCAAGTTCTATGCACCATGTAAATAACTGCCATCTTGCTGGAAATTTTACTGATATTGGTAATGAGTAGGTTAATGCAGCTTTCTCCCGACCGGGTAATGATCCATATTCCAATACTTACAACCCCGAGTGGAGAAATCATCCAAATTTCTCGTGGAAGAATTCAAATTCGGGCAACTTAGCCCCAGGGCCACACAATCAAGCTCAATCCAACGGGCAGCCCTACCAACCTCATTCCACTTACCGGCCTCCACAACAACACTAACAGTCTCCCACAGAGTCTAATTTTGAGGATCGGATGCTAAAAGCAATGAGTGAGCTACCAGCGAGATAAAGCAGTCAGTCAAGGCTCAAGAGGAGATAGTAAACTCACATACCCAATCCATTGCCAAGCTGGAAGCTCAAGTCGAACAACTTGCCAACACCCTCAACAAAAGGGACGAAGGAAAGCTTGCAAGTCAGCCAGTGGTAAATCCTAAGGGGCACTACATGGTCGATGAGGGCACTTCATACTATCAGCAAGTTCAAGCCATCACCACATTGCGAAGCTGAAGAATAGTTGACAATTATGTGGAGGAGAAGAAGGATGAGCAAAATGAGACCCCACAGAATCTGCATCAGGACAAGGGTAAACAAGTAAGCATCGAGGCATCTTTATCATCTGTCCCACTCCTGAGGTACCATATGAGCCTAATGCCCCCTTCCCAGAACGTCTCAAGGCACCCTCCCACTTCAGGAAGCAAGGAGAGAAGATACAAGACATGATGGAAACCTTCAAGCAGGTTCAAATCAACATCCCACTCCTTGATGCCATCAAGCAAATTCCAGCTTATGCAAAATTTCTCAAGGACTTGTTCACTCAAAAGATGAAGAATCAGAAGCACATTCCCAAGAAGGTCATTCTCACCGAGCAAGTAAGCTCTCTGATTCAGCATAACACTCCTCCAAAGTTCAAAGACCCTGGAGCACCTACAATTTCATGCGTCATCGGAAACACTGAGATTGAGAGAGCTCTCCTCAACTTAGGAGCTGGTGTTAATTTGCTTCCATACTCGGTATATCAGAAATTGGGCCTAGGGGAATTGAAACTGACAAGTACTGTCTTGCAATTGGCTGACCGCCCGATCAAGAAACCCCGTGGGATTGTGGAAGATGTCATTATCAAGGTGGACAAGTTCTATTATCCAGTTGACTTTATAGTTTTGGACATAGAACCAGTCCCAAATCCAGAGAAGCATATTCCTATCATCCTTGGGCGTCCTTTCCTCGCCACAGCCAATGCATACATCAATTGCCAGACCGGAGTAATGAAGATCTCTTTTGGAAATATGAAGATCAGATTGAACATCTTCAATGCCTTCCAGAATGCGCTCGATCAGAATGCATGTTTCCTATTGGATGACATTGGAGAAACTGTTGAAGATCCACCTCCTGATCCTCTATTTGAAGTTCCATCATGGAGCAACCCATCGGAGCCTATGCCTCTCACTTCAAGTACTCCACCACCTGATGACAACCCCACAAGAAACATATTTCATTCAAAGGTTGCTGAAGTGAATTTCATTGGGGTGAAATTTTTTTTGTTAAATTCCCTGGCTACCCCAGTTTTTGAGAACTCCCATAGAGACAAGAGATTGATCATGAAACCAATTCGGGACAAACACCCTGAACATCATCATGGGGAGCATCCAGACCTATTAGCTGAGAAAAGCAGTTTCGGGATGTTAAGAGGAATCCTCTTCTTTGTGGGGTGCTACATGATCATAAAGAAGAAGGGATGGAAGAGCTTGATTGGACTTCTGAAGGATCGAGGTAAGATCCTTTGGGACTCGGACTTACATTGAGAAATACCTTATAAGATCGAGTGCAGGCCCTGTGCGCTTGACTCATTCCACCAGGGTACATGATCTCCATCCAGGTTTATTTTATCCATTGTTGCTTCATTCTTCATTTATATTTTTACAACAATGTGTGCACTTGATTGGTATTTGGTTGGAGTATCACACTTTTTTAGGACATGTGTTTTTGCATTCAAGTTTGGGGGTATGATATGCCCACATCCGCTCATTCAGGTATTTCTATACTCTTGATCTTATTCTTTAGTTCTATATATACATTGGGGACAATGTATGATTCAAGTTTGGGGGTATGGAAAAACAAAACACGGTCCATTATTATTGTTATGTCATTCTTAAGCATATGGTTGAGCTTTGATTTTGGTTTGAAATTCATTGGTAGGCTTAAAGTTGTGAACACATGATCTTATGATGTAGGGATTTTGAGTCTTATTACTTACATTTGGCAACATAAGATGCTTCTTGTTTCAATTTAAATCTATCTTGAGCACACTAGCACATGTCTGTGAGGTATGAATTTTGAGACCAATTATGTTTGTTTTCAATAGCTTGAAGTCTGTTGGGTGACATATTAGGTAAATAACTTTGGCATGCTATAAAAAAAAATAATAATAATAAAAAAAATTTGAATTTTTCGCTAAGTTACCGGACCTCTTGCCTCATTAAGAAGTGAGTGTTCGCGTCAAAAAGCGAAATTTTTGGGTTGATTAATAAAATGGCTAGCTTAGCTTTGTATCCTTTTTGACTCGAATTAGTAAGTCCTTAGGGGTGTCTTCACACCTAATGCCCTAAAGCCATTTGGTTTGGGAGACATTGGCCTAACACTCGATATATGGGTCAACTAGAAAGCTTAAGGGAGCTAAGCATTGCAAAGCCTACAAAAAAAAAAAAAAAAATGTATATATATTTATATATATTTATGCCTTGGTTGTTTCAATTGATATGAAGTCCAATGAATTCTGAGATGTTGATTCTTTCATATTGGAATTATTTTGAAGCCCCATGATTATGTGTTAGTTCACTTTGCACTAATTGAAATTTGTATATCTCAATCTACCATCGGTAAGTGATTTGACTTATAACTCCTTGGAATTTTGAAGATGAAGTTTTTAATTTTAAGCTTGCTAAGGAATGAGAACCATTATTTTTGTGATGCTTTATCCTTTTAAATGACATAATGATGACAATGTTTGTGGGTATCATTCCTGAAAAAACCCTCACGAGACTTCACTCGTCCTCTAGGGAATGCTTAGGGGTTTAAAAGGCTTATTGCATACGCTAAATGCAATCGTACATCCCACGAAAGATGGACTTATCTTTTTATTTTTCAGTTTATTTTCTGTTTTGTATTGCTAAGGGACTAGCAATATGTAAGTTTGAGGGTGTGATAAGCGTCGAATGTTGCACATTCAAGCCTCTTAATTTGCATATGTTAATTCCTTAGCATTGTTATTTGTTTGATTTTGTTTTGTTTTTATGTTTTCAGGTGTTTAATAAAGATACAAGAAAATCAGTGATTTTGGGCTCAAAATGCAATTCAAGCACTGTAGCAGTACTGTAGCAAAATTACTGTAGCTACAGTGTGCTCGAGCGCACACGCGCGGCAGAGACTAAAAAGAGTCCAAAATTGATAAGTTTTTCTAGGTCTCCCAATCCGACTGGGAGACTGAATTACGATTTTTCTGGGATTCCTAGGGCTACTAGGACTCTCCTAAGCCTTATAAATAGGCCTCTAAGCATTGAGAAAAAACACACCGCCTCTTAGAGCTAAAATTTCAGTAAATTGTCTGTGGAGCCTAGAAGATCATGAGCAGCTAAACCCAATTGTGGGGTATTGATGTAGCCCTTTCCAAGCACAATGGTTTGATTGTATTTAATTTTTAGTTCTTTTATTTATGCATATTGATTGTATAACTCTGAGGATTGCTACAATTGATTTATGTTCTTCATATTAAATGCAATTGTTCTTAAATTCCAATTCAATATTAGTAAAATTCTTATCTTGTCTTAGAAATTATTTTATTATTATTGAACTCAAATCATTCTTATTTTCTGTGATCATGAGAATGATGGTTATACAATGGTTCTTAATCGACATGCAATCAACAGGGTTAGATAGACCATACCTAGGAAAGACGGATTGTACTACACCCTAGCTTAGTGTAATTTAGGTAGACGATCCGTGCCAACCGAAGATGGGTTATGCTATTCCATTGATTGTATGAAATTATTTCTCAATCATGTTTTTCTTGTTTGAATTATAATATGCATAAAATAAAAAGCTTGAATTGAATACAATTGACCATTGATGTGTGGATCGTGGTGAAGTCAATACTCTACTCTCTCTCTCATATATTTACTCCTTTTATTTTCATGCACTTTAGTTTTTAAGCAAATCAAATCAAATCCCCCTTTTAATTAAGTTAACTTTAATCTTTTAAATTTTGATAATTAAACCCCTGCAGTCCTTGAGGTTCGACACCCTCAATATAGCCCTATCCTACAGGATTCGTACTATTGCGAGTGGTAATTTATTTTTTTGATATTTTTGGTCACAAAAATACCACATCAGGGGGTAAGTCTAAAGATTTTGTGAATGTTAATGCACATAATACCCATGCCAGTTTAGTGGTGAACTCTATGTAAGAGTTTAATCATGCCGGTTTTCCATAGGTGTGATATAGATATATAATACATGCTTATAATCATAAGTAACAGTGATAGTTCAATAGTATTGTAACGACTCAGGGAAAAGCGTTAGCCACATTTGCGCTATCACCCCAAAATGACTAGTCAATTTAGAGTTTCCCTAGAATTCATTATAAAGCCCAGTTTCACCTAATAACTAGGTAATGTGAGACTTAGTACTCATGACTATCTTTATAAACTACCCACTCTATGTGTGCTTCTATCATCTTCCCAATATGGGACCAAGGTGTTACAAACTCTCTCTCTTAAATTCTTAACGTTGTCGTTAAATATGGGACTGAGGTGATACCACATGACCTAACGTTACTAGGTGGCTCTGATAGCACTTGTAACGACCCTGGGAAAAGCATTAGCCACATCTGCACTATCACCCTAAAATGACTAGTCAATTTGGAGCTTCTCTAGAATTCATTATAAAGCCCAATTTCACCTAGTAGCTAGACAATGTGAGACTTAGCACTCAAGACTATCTTTATAAACTACCCACTCTATGTGGGCTTCTTCTCATCTTCCCAATATGGGACCGGGGTGTTACAAGTATGGTCTACCTAAGATATTACCCCTTCTAAGGAGGATTGGCGCTGTCCCGAGGGACTTGTAATACAACACCGGATCCCCAGATATTGTACGCTACCGTAGATAACATTAGTGGCACGACCTAGTCCAACCTTGGGTGGCCCACATCACTAATGATTTACGCCTTGTAGTGACCGCCCGTTAAGGCTGCACTAGTCACGAAATAACCATTAGATCCAAGGGCCATATAACAACACACATACTTGACCATAAAGTTAACATGTATAGTAAGCCCATGGCCGTTATCCCGCACGTACCGGTGTATCATGTCATACGATGCAATTTATCTTGTCCATATTTTACATGCATGCTTTAACAAGTCTCACTTTTGTTAACATATTAAGTACAACATTTTTCACAAATGCTAGAGTTCATGTGTAGCAGAAAATATGTTTCCGTGAGAGTTGCAAACATGCATGTTTTGATACACAAAATAGACATGCAAATGTGGGAAAATAAAGGCAAGCATTATGTGAGTTAAAACTCACCTGGGTCGATTAAAGTCTATGAGAAATCCTCCAATAAGTTCGGGTTCTCCAAATCTGTGGAAAATCCCCCTATTAGTCCTAAGTTCACTAAACCAAATCCTAGGCTCAAAAACAGGGGTCGTTGGGTACTTGGCCAAAAAGGCAATCTCCTGAACGTTCCTTGGCGAGCTCTCGACCTATGGACGAGCGTTCGTCCAGTGAGGTTCAGGTGGAAACCTCATTTGACCCACTTATTTCTCGAGCTTTCTAATGGTTTCTTATGCTATCAAAAGGCTTTCTATCACTATTCTAAGCATAACAATGTTCTTAAACAGTAAAATTAAATAGGGAAATGCTAACCAACAAAAAGCTTACAACAACTAAGCTATCACTACAAAAAAAAAAAAAACAAGGTTTACTAACGCTTGGAATAGAGGTGCTTTAATAAAACATCCCCTTATAGGGACGTTTTATGGTGTAAACGACACATAATAAAATTAGCAACGCTTACGCAGAAAAACATCCTCTTAATTCGAGACATTCCAATAGAGCATGCCCCAATTTAGTTAATTAAGTGTGTCTGGCTGGCAAGCGCCCTTAATTAGGGACGCGCTGCTTGCCCTTAATTAAGGGCGCCTGGATGGTAAGCGCCATTAATTAGGGGCGCCTGCCAGCTAGGCGCCCTAAAATAATGACACCTGGATAGCAGGCGCACCGAAATTATTTTTAGTTATATAAGGGAACTAGTTGCTCAAACATTAAGTTATATCAAAAAAAACTTAAACACGATAAATGATAAAAGATAAAGGAAGAACAACATAAAACTTGAAATTCTAATGTTGGCTTATCTTTTATCCTTTAATGTTGGCTTATATAACTTAAACACAATAAAAATTATTTTATTTTGTTCTTCCTTTATCTTTTATCCTTTTATAGGGGAACTAGCTACTCAAACACAATTCATTACCGTTGACTTAAGAACATATATATGATTGCATAATATACATTTGCATCTATTTATATATAGGTGAGAATGGATTAACAAATGAAGATGAGTATGCAGCTGATGCAGAAGGCGACCATCATGGATCATCACAAAGTATGTATAGATCTTCATATTTTAGTACTTGTAATATAATCTAGTTATATATAGGTTTGCACTTTCAAAATAGTTAGATATAGGTTTGTAATTTAATATTTTTTTTGGTTTTATCATTTGCAGGTAATCGTTAAGTGACGTACGTATACTTAACTTGTTAGGTTGGGTACGTATTTGATGCCAAGTGCTAAGTGAACCCGTTGATATATTTTATTTCATATGCAATATAAAATTTTTGTAAACTTTTTAAAGAGGTGGTACATACTGTGTTTATAATATCGTTTTGGATATTTTATTTCATATGTATGGTACAATTTTTGTTAACTCTTTAAGATGTGGTACACTTTGTGTTTATCATATCATCATTTTGAATTTAGATGTCTTATAAGAGATGAGATTGTATATATGGATTAGATATGTATTGTGAGATATGTATAAGATTGTATCAGATTGATGAATGGAGAAAATATTTATGGATTAATGCAATATTTATGGACAAAATATGCAATACAATATTGTATTGCGTACTGTATATCAGGAGAAAATAAAAAATATATATGCATTGCATGGGAAAACATTTTCGCCATATATTAATTATTGGAGGCGCTTCGCGGTGTGGAAGCGCTCCCATATAGAAATAGGGGCGCTTTATATGCAAACGTCCCCTTTTATGAAAGGGGACGCTTGCCCACTTAAGTGCCCCCTTTTTAGAATGAGGGCGCTTCCAAGACAAGCTCTCCCTTTTAAAAAAGAGGGTGCTTGCCTAGGAAGCGCCCTCATTCTAAAAAATGGGCATTTTTCACCACTAAGCGCCTCCTTTTAAAAATAGGGGCCCTTTGTTCCAAACGTCCCTTTTTTTACGCGTTTTTTAGTAAAAAAAAGGTCTCAAACTTAAATTCTAGTAGCCATAAAAACCGACGTGTCCCAAGTACCCCTAATCAAGCGTTACGAAATCAATAGAAACCTTTTTTTGGACAAAAATGCCCCAAATAACCATGTCACTAAACCTTGTTTTTTTTTTGTGGTGTATTTCGAACGAAACTCAAGAAAATGGTAAATATTACCTCAACCGAGCAAGACCACCAAGTAAAATCCACCAATACCCACAAAATCTCAGTACTCTCACAAAAACCAAAATGACAGAGTTTCCTTAAGCTTCTGGGGTGGAGAAAATAGAACGGGGTTATGTAGTATTTATAGGGGTGAGTCTAAGGGTAAAATGGTGAATAACAGGAAAGGGGCGAGCACCCGTGTACTGTTGTTCAGTGGGGTTAGGTGGCAGGTGACACGCGCAGGTAAAAACTAGCTGTCAACAAAAGGTCAACGAGTGCTTGACCTGGTCCCTACCCGAGCCTTCGTGTACGGTTGTTAGGCAAGCGCTTGTGTGTGGTCCCCCACACGAGCATTCATCTACTTTAGCTTCGAGATCCAAAAATTTTCAAAAATGCCCCTCCAGATGTCCCTAGTGGCCTAAAGCCTAATTAACCCTTTAATTAAGTTGTCTTGAGCATAATTGATTATTTGGATCACTAGAAATAGACCATCCATGTAGCACCCTAGATTTTAAAAGTCTTATTTTAGATATATTTATTTGATGATGATTAGGTAATGACATTTATTCTTTAGGAATTTATTAGATCATATGAGATTGATTTGAGATTATATCTGATTGTTTTATTGGGTGATTTAAGAGATATGATAATTGATGATCGATTAATAGAATTTGGAGTATGATTATAATAGTTAGTGATTGATTAAATAAGGACAATAGACAGATTATTTTAAAATGCGAGTTAACCTGCAATACTTGCTCATAATCACCTTATCTTTAATTCTCTTTTATTTTATTATTACTTTTTATTATTTTTCTCCACATCTTTGCCGACCAACCCACCTAATTCCTATTTATTTTTCTTCTCCTTTCTGCATTTTCTTCACAGCAGCCCCACACCCATTCATTCTCCTTTGAATTATTGACTAATGCTTTGTTCTTTAGTTCTCTCTCTTTGACCGACAACCCCATCCACATTTCTTCTTCTTCTTCTTTCTTTGTTTCTTTGCTTATTTATTTTCCTCCCTTTAGTTGAATCAGAGCAAAATTGAGAAAGGGAGAGAGAGCCTGTGAGAAGGAGAGCTAAGAGAGATGGAAGCAGAACATGGGAGATTGAGAGGGAGATTTTGGAGATAGTGAGAGAAATATAGAAATAGAGACAATGAGAGATATTGAAAGAAAGAGAAAATGTGCGAAGCAGAATGGGTTTCAACCAGAAATTACCTATGATGATCTATTCATGTAATCCATTGTAAGTATTCTTATTTACTGAGAGTGATATTAATATTCAATAATACAAATCTTTGTAATTTTATTAAATACCTGGCTTTTTGATATAATTGCTTCAACAATGATTTATATTATTGTGAATCAATTGACTCATTACTTTACAGTTTTTGTAGTGCTTGCAGGAATGGAAAGTCAAGGTAATTATGCAGTTGTGATTAAAGCTTCATATTTGAGATGTACAGAGATTCTAAGTTGGTGAAGTTTGTCTAGAGTTTATACAGTCATATAGATTTGTATAAATGCCTTGTTTGGCATAATTGTGGGTATTTTGTATAAAGAAAAGTATTTTTAAGAGTATTGTTTTGTATTGATAAATTTCAAATTTTTCGCTGTTTAAGATTATTTCAGCGTAACACTCAATTTATTTACAAGATAAAAGAAGAGAAATATCAGGATGTTATAAAATAGTATCAAAGCATTGCCTAGCCTAAGATGGTGGGAGCGTACACAAGTCTATGAGGGCCACTAGTGGACATACGTTGGTGATGCCAAAAGTGGGTTATATTATTAGGGTGTCAATTAAGACACAATGAAATGTGTAAGGGCCAAAAGTTAAGGGCCGAGAATGAAGAAATTTCCTGAAGATTACCAACGGTGACATTGGTGCCCAAGAATAGTGCTTGTGGTGTCTCACATCACCTGAGTATGGAATATGTTATGGTATTTACTCTATGAATGGATTACAGTTTAAAGTTATTTTGTAACTTGAGTAAGTTATGGTTTAAGTATGATTTGTTTAAAAATTTGGTCACTCAATTTGAAGTTATGTGGTAATTTATGGGTTTTAATTTCGAGGACGAAATTCCTTTAAGGAGGAAAGATTGTAGCACTCCAGATTTTAAAAGTCTTATTTTAGATATATTTATTTGATGATGATTAGGTAATGATATTTATTCTTGAGGAATTTATTAGATCATATGAGATTGATTTGAGATTATATCTGATTGTTTTATTGGGTGATTTAAGAGATATGATAATTGATGACCGATTAATAGAATTTGGAGTATGATTATAATAGTTGGTGACTGATTAAATAAGGACAATAGATAGATTATTTTAAAATGCGAGTTAACCTGCAATACTTGCTCATAATCACCTTATCTTTATTTTTTCTTTTATTATTACTTTTTATTATTTTTCGCCACATCTTTGCCTACAAACCCACCTAATTCCTTTTTTTTTTCTTCTCCTTTCCCCATTTTCTTCACAGCAACCCCACACCCACTCATTCACCTTCTTTGAATTATTGACTAATGCTTTGTTCTTTAGTTCTCTCTCTTTGACAGACAGCCCCATCCACCTTTCTTCTTCTTCTTCTCCTTTCTTTGTTTCTTTGCTTATTTATTCTCCTTCCTTTAGTTGAATCAGAGCAAAACTGAGAAAGGGAGAGAGAGCCTGTGAGAAGGAGAGCTAAGAGAGATGGAAGTAGAACATGGGAGATTGAGAGGGAGTTTTTGGAGACACTGAGAAAAATATAGAAATAGTGACAGTGAGAGATATTAAAAGAAAGAGAAACTGTGCGAAGCAAAATGGGTTTCAACAAGTAATTACCTATGATGATCCATTCATGTAATCCACTCTAAGTATTCTTATTTACTGAGAGTGATATTGATATTCAATAATACAAATCTTTGTAGTTTTATTAAATGTCTGGCCTTTTGATATAATTGCTTCAATAATAACTTATATTATTGTGAATCAATTAACTCATTATTTTACAGTTTTTGTAGTGCTTGCAGGAATGGAAAGTCAAGGTAATTATGCAATTGTGATTAGAGCTTCATATTTGAGATGTATAGAGATTCTATGTTGGTGAAGTTTGTCTAGAGTTTATACAATCACATAGATTTGTATAAATGCCTTTTTAGATTTTCCGTTGTGTAAGATTATTTCAGTGTAACACTCAATTTATTTACAAGATAAAAGAAGAGAAATATCGGGATGTTACAATCCAGCTGAGACTGCAATAGATAAAACAATACAAATTGTTATTGGTTTAATCATAGGAATATAGGTCTCCTCAAAATCAATCCTGGCCTGCTAATGAAAACCCTTGGCAACTAGTCTTGCCTTATATCTCTCAGTACTCCCATCTGCTTTTTGCTTGATTCGGAAAACCCACTTCGATCCTACAATATTCATAGTAGGTTTAGGAGAAACAAGGGTCCATGTTTCATTTTTCAACAATGTATTGAACTCATCAGCCATAGCATCTCTCCCAACTGCATGCTTGACTATGGATGAATAACAGGTGGGTTCCACCTTAGGAGAAGCAACCGATGTATCCAAGGCATGAGGTAGAGGGTATTTAATGGTTCCATCTGGAAGTAATTTTGGCTTGTGAATTTTATTGCGAGCACGAGTGACTATGGAATGGACTGGAGGAGGAGGTGAAGATGGTACATTGGACAAAGGATCTATGTTTTTTGGAGAAGATGTATGACCAAGGGACATGCTTGGAGCATTGTGCTCAAGAGCAAGTTGGACCACAGTTGGAGATGAACAAAAATCGAGAGAGAGAGAGAGAAAAGGAGATGTGGCGTAATTTATGGGTTGAATCACGTGTGGTGTAGGAGAGTTTGAATGAAGATGAGATTCTAGAGAGAATCACACGCAAGCTGATTTTGTGGGATGACGTGATTTATGTGTGGTATCACATGTGGTGCAAGAGAGTTTGAATGAAGATGAGATTGTTGGAGAGAATCATGTGGAAGTTGATTTTCTTGGATAATGTTGGACTCTTGTAGAAAAGAATCACGTGTAGTTGATGGTGTTTCACGTGATGGACTACTGGATAATAGTGGGGACTCTTGTGAACATGTATATGTGGACTGGGAGACCTGACGAAATTTTGGCAATGTAATATTTGATGGAGAGGTAGGTATGGGACTCTTGACCAGAGACGAGCAGAGGTGATATCCAAGCATTGATACCTGATGTGGGATTTACCGTACCCAATAAAAACACAAGATTTAGATCGAAAAGAAAATTTATGAGAGTTATAGGGTCTAAGATATGGCCAACATTCACACCAAAAAAAATTTAAAAATTTATAATTAGGTGTTTTGTGGAACAGAAGCTCATAAGGAGATTTGAAACGATTGACACTTGAAGGAATTTTATTAATGAGGAAACGAGCTGTTTAAAAGGAACATGAGAGTAAGCAAGCGAGGAAAGACTAGTGTCAACAATATGTCTATGTTTTCGCTCGACACTGCCATTTTGATGATGAGTATGAGGGCAAGTTTTGCAATGGGAAATCCATGAGAGGCGAAAAATTTTTTGTAAAGCAACAATTCCCCCCCCCCCCCCCCCCAATCAATTTGGACAGCTTTGATGTTACGATTTAAAAATGTTTCAACCGATTGTAACACTTAGAGGTCAGATGACCAACCCTGTTGCATATTTGGCAAACAAGACGATTTTGGGAAGAAGATTGTTGACAGAACTGATGGAAACCACAACCATGCCCCTACCTCTTCCACGGCTAGAAGATTGACCTGAGTGAGGTGAAAATGTCTTCTGATTTTTGCCAGAACTGGAACTGTTCCATTGTACAACATTCGTTTGTGGGAACAATAATATCACCTAGAGCATGAAAAGATTCAAGTCATTGTTCATGAATTAATATATGACCATACAAGTTGTCAAGCATAACTGGCTGAAGATGAGTTGTATAATTGGTGACAAGTGAGTCATATTCTACACTCAACCTTGCAAAGATGCTGGACACCAAGTCGGATTCTTTGACAGGTTCACCAATGGCAGCCAAGTTTTGTGCCGAAGTTTGAGCCTTTTCAAAGTAATCAGAGATAGACATTGCCCCTTTCTTTAATGATGCAAGTTGGAAGCGGGACTGCATCACATGTGCCTTGGATTGACAGGAAAACATTTTATCCAAGGTGACCCAAACCTTACGTGAGGTTTTCAGGTTAACAACATGTGCCAAGATGTTTGTAGACAGAGAAGAAATCAAGGCACTCAAGATAAGTTTATCTTGTCGATACCAAGTTGAGTAAGCTGGATTCTCAACCATAGCAGCTGAGGTGCACGTGCTACTTGCGGAGGCAATATGACATGGAGGACATGGTAATTCTCCAATGACATAACCAAAGAAATTATGTCTTTCCAAATAAGGGACAATGATGGTGTGCCATAGAGGATAATTGGCACTTGTAAGATGATAGATGGAAAGGTTAGTGAGGTTTTGTGGTGTAGGTGTTGCTGATGGTTGGGTGACGGAGATATTGGTAGTTTTCTCAGACATAATGTTTAAAATAGGAGGAGAAAAAAAAAATTGGTGGAAGTAGCAGTAAGTGACGTTTTTCTTAAAGCTCTAATACCATATAATGACAAATGGATATTGATTTGTAAAGTGTTAATAAAGTCTTTATCTTCTCATGTATTTATAAGCAGACTTACAAGTGAAGTTTGAAATATACAAACAACTACGATCTTATCCTAACAACTATGATATTATCCTAAGATAATGCTAGTACAAATAAATCAAATTATACAACAAAACAACTAGAGATACAATCTAAACAAATTGAAACAACGTGAGATACAATCTAAACAAATTGAGGTAAGATTATCTCATGTAATATTTGTAATAAGATTATAAGATCCAATAGTGAAAACCCTCATTTTCATAGCACTGCAAGAGCTCGATCGACCTGCAGCACTTTGATTTTCCCAAAGTTCTCCCAAAACCCCACCTTTTGGCTACTTTTCACTTCAACAAATCCATAGACATTGTAAACTACATGTATACATGGAAAATTACCAATTTAAAATGTTGGAAAACTTCAAACTTTCAAATCTATAAATAAAACATATATATTTTTAAAAAACCTCTACTTTTGTAAAGACACCATTTTAAAACCTTGTTTTCATCCTAACCAAATTTGGCAAGCACAACGACGCATTTACGGACATTTTTCGCGTGCCATACAATCCCCTTTTTATACTTTTATCAAAACATCTATTAAAACCCTATTCTATCAAAACTCCATTACAATAATACAACCACTCATGTGGCATCATAATATTTCAATGGTTTTAGTATCGTATAATACTACACTTGCATTATAACGACGCTATGATAAGTACAAACGAATGGAAAATGAAAGTGCGAAGGGTCACATCTTCACGGCCACACGCTACTCCAGAATTTGTCGAGGTTCCACCTTAGGGCTATTGTGTGCAAAGCAAGTCACTACTGCATCAAGAGCATCGGTGGCCGCTCTATAAGACTGCACCTCGGTTTGAAGTTATTTTTGGCCGTGTCAATTGCGACAAGGATGTGTATGGTGTAGCTACAATCCATTGCACTTGAGGGCTACTCGATGGGGCATATCGTGACATGCACGTATCACACTAAAGATGGGCGAGGATGATGGGACCTATACATCATTGATCGGAAACGACTGCTTGGCTAGGGATTGTATCACAAACAAAGAGACAAGAGGAAGGGAAAAACTATGGAACTTTTGAGGCACAATAAGATGGGTCACGAGTGATAAGAAAGTTGTGAATAACTTTGTTAAATTACTAATTATCCCAAAAGCTTAAGCTGATAGGAAGAATTAAATTTAATCACTTAATCATTACTTTAACATTCACCTTCATGTGTGGTCTCAAACTCTCTTTTGATAGGTGAGGCCCAACACGTGAAATATTTAATTTAAATAGGGGGTGAATTGACGGAGTCAATGTTCGATACTAGGACCATTAACTTTGATATCATATTAAATTATTAGTTATCCCAAAAGTTTAACTTATCTCTTAAGATAAACTCTTTGAAACCCTTTGTGTTTTTTTCCCCACATCTTTCATGATGCTTCACCGCCTACTTGTGATTGCCTCCTCGGGAGGAGGTGTGGTTTCCATCCTCCTCCCCTCTCTTTCATTTTCTTATTTTTGTGTCGCTTTCGCTTTCGCCTTGTTTTTCTCCATTTTTCTAATTCTTGGTGTTCGTTGATCCTATACCTAGATTGCCGCTCGATTTTCCAACTTTTCAACCACCACAGAAGTGCTGCACCTGGCCTCCATTCCGCCCTTTCCCTTAGCCACATCTACCCTTATCCTCGCTATTGATAGTTTTTTCAGATTTGTCATTTTTCACCAATCCTACCCTTTAACGTGCCACACCACTGCCCTATACAGCCTCTTTGAGTCTCACACTCTCCTGTCTGCCTCACACGCTCACACGCATGGCCCTCATATGCACTTGTTGGCACGTGGAGTATACACGCTTCTGGCCCGCCATTAGTTGCCTCCCGCCACCACCACTTCCTCCCCTGCAGCAATAGTTTGGCTTTTTGTTGTATTTATGTCTTTGTTGTTCTTTTATTGTTTTTCTATAATGCTTTTTTTATTGCTTTCCTGGTTGTTTTTGGTGAGTTCCTATGTTCCAAATCTGACGTGGTTTAATCTTGTAATGGAGATTTGTACCCCGTGTCCATTTCTTATTGATAAAATCCATTTGGTCTAATGTGGTTTGATCTTGTAGTAGAGACTTTTGTAGCCAATGTCTATTTCTTGTTGGTGGAATCCGTTTGGTTCTCGAGAATACTTCCCTTGCACAACCACTTCATGGTGGTTGCTACCTTTACCATTTGAGACTCCTCATCGAATTTCTTTGCCCTTTGTTAACGTTTCATGTGGTCCTTAGAAAGGCCCGAATCCTTTATGGTTCTATTGCCTATTATTTATTTATTTTTCCTTGTTTTTTTTTTTTTTTTTTTTTCAGATTTTGTTGTTGGGGAGCACATCCTTTTTCAATTTGATCCCCTGTAACCCCTTTTCCACTATTGACAAAAAAAAAAAAAAAAAAAAAAAGGAGAAAGGTTGTGTTTGGCAAACCGATTCATCCACTCGTTACTATTCACACACCATTTTCCTAAAAAAATAAAAATAAAAATAAAAAACATTCTAACTTTATTTTTTTTTCTTCACTTTTTATATTATATTATTCACTTTTTATTACTATTCAAATAAAAAATAATAACAAAACAAAACCTTTTCACTTTTCATACAAAAAATTTCAGAACTTTATATCACATCAATTATTTCTAATAGAGTAAGAAATGCAAAACCATTTACCTAACAATAACAAAAAGAGAGAGGAGAAGAAAACAGTAGAGTTAAAATAATATTTTAAAAAATAAAGTGTGAAATATATAATTCGTGGAAAAGGTAGTAGATACAATAAACAAATTGAGAAAACTCCACATATCTCTCAAACTACCACCTAATTGACAATGTCCCCCCAAACTTTCAATTGTGATAATGTCCCCCCAAACTACCTAAAATTATCAATATCCCCTAATGACAAAAATACCATATATATATATATATATATATATATATATATAACTTAAAAAAAAAATGAAAAAGGGAGTGACAATTTATTTTAAGAATCGTTGTGAAAAAAAATTTAAATTTGTTTGTTTGTTGTTTTTTAATTTATAGGAATATTTTTGTTTTATTGACAAATATTTAAGGTTATTTTTGTTTTTTTTTTACTAAGAGGATATTGTCAATTTTTTAGTAGTTTAAGAGGATATTATCGTAATTGAAAGTTTGAGAGGAACATTACCGATCGGGTAATAGTTCAGAGGAAGAATGTGGTCTTTACCCCAAGAAATTTGTAATTTGAGCAGTAAAATAGTTTTGTTGGAAATGTTGTGACAATTTTGTTTTTAACCATTCTATTAATCCTGAAAACCCTCTTCAAAAAAAAAAAAAAAAAAAATTCCTGAGAACCCCGATGTTTCGCCTACAGGCTACAGTGAGAACCGGCTAAAAGCTTCTACAAGTAGCAGCGAACCAATACGAACGCGTAGAAGCAAAGCACGACAAACAATGTCGCAGTTCTGGAAGCAGGCACCGAGAAGCCTTGTATAGTCGACAACGAAGAAGGCGGAGTTCTCTTCCTCTCGGCTTCTGCTTCTTCCTCTTCCTCTTCCAGGTGTTCTTCTTCTTCTGCATTATGATTTTGATTTACATTTTTTTGGTGTTTTTCGCTTGTTTAAGTTTGTTTTTGGATGTTATATTTCAGTTGTAGATTCGGGTATGCGAGTGTGGAGAAGCAGGCACAGAGGCTTCCTGTGTACAAGTACCGCACAGCCATTCTCTACTTGGTTGAGACTCACGCCACTACCATTATTGTTGGCGAGACCGGTAGCGGCAAGACCACCCAGATTCCTTAGGTTCGCTTTCCTTTGTTTTATTGATGCAGGACAAATAGAATTTGAAAGATAAAAAGCAGAAAAGGGGAAAAAGAAAGGGATTGAGTCACAAAATCTAAAGAGAAGGGGAAGAAGAGGAGTCACACCTCACAAAATCTGTTTAGTTAGTTATCAATTCTAGTCAGTCTCCATAGAAGTACAAAGTAACACTTGAAAGTACACCCAAATCCTAATCCTAATTTGACTAACTTTGGGCCAAGTTTATTATTGAATTACATAACACACTAATTCTTAAAATTTAGTCATCCAAAAAAAAAAAATTCTTAAAATTTAAATAAAATATAAAATTGAATACTAATAACTTTATTAATTAATAAAACCTAAGTAAAACCAAAGACCCAATTAACTTTGTCTTATCCTGCATCATTTATACTCAAATGGGTTTGTTTGTTTCTTGGGAAAAAACAAGAGAAATCCATTGAAAATGTTTGTTTTTGCTTTTTGGGTCTATTTTATGCTCTTTCTGGTACCAAGTAAAGTTGTAATCTATGTTTATAGAAGGTATTTGTTTTAAGAGTAATGCTAAAAATCACATTTTTGGTAGTCCAACCATTGGATTAGTTTTGTTTAAAAAAAAATTTCAAAGTTTAGTTCGGACTGCCAAGTACTTATGGGATAAAATATGGTTTCTAGCATTTCTCTTTGTTTTATATGCATCACTTGAGGTCATTTTGCTTTTGTTGGTTGCTGAGAAACCAAAGGAGAATAACAGAAATTCGAAGTTAAAACTATATAATTGCCAGTTTTTTTTTTTTCCACCCAATTTTTCAGGAATTATTTACAGCTAATTTATTTTACATTTCATTTATCTTTCATCAGTTTGTTGGGGCGTGTTTGATGCCTTGGAAGTTGGGTTATTTCAATGTCTTTATGTAGGCACTTGAAGTAGGGCGTTGAATTCTTTGATTATAGCATTTCTAATTATCATGTTCAGAATTTCATGAAATGCCTTTAGGGATTTGTGCTTTGTCCAATCACACAGAATACAAATGTTCGGTTGATTGATTTTCATCAAATGACTCGGAGATCCCTAACTTGTTAGTGCCTGTTTGTGATTGCATTTAAGAAATAGAGCTTTTAAGTTAAAAGGCGTTTTTTGACAAAAACTTCATTTTTAAGCTTTTGTCAAAAGTGTATTTTGGCAATTTTTAAGATTTTTAGACCCTTAAAAGCGCTGTTAATTTTTTTACTGAATGAATACTTTTTTCTTCACACAGACTTTTTGAGTGTTAAATACTGTTCAGTTTGAATGTTAACCCTTATTTTCTCAAACTGTAGTACCTCAAAGAAGCAGGTTGGGCTGATGGTGGGCGGCTAATAGCATGCGCTCAACCGGCCAAGACGATTGGCTGTCCAGGTGAGTTTTAGTTTGTGCTACTGCTTTAAATGCTATCTCATCATACATACAGAATAACTTGTTTACTTCTTTTAATTGAGTTCAATTTTCAGTTGCTTATAGTGGTTTTAAAATGGATGGTTGTTATAATATCATTATTAATATTGTCAAACTTGCTCAATCTGGTTGTAGTTCAGAAATTAAAATCTTTAGATTCGCTAATTTATTTTTTTATGTTTAGACTGTGAGTTGTTAGTCCCATGGTTTCTTGAAGGCATCATTTGTGGCTGCGGAAAGAAACCTATACCAAGGATGATAGTCATGCGAGTTAGGCTACTACTAAGACTACAATTTGGAAACATCAAACTTCTTTGCTTGGGCCATACTGTCCTCAACCCCCTCATAACTAGGGGTGGGCATCTACTCTGATGGAGTAGGAAATGCCCTCTCTGACTTTGATGGAGGCAAACTTCCACCGAAGCAGGAAGCGTTGGAAACCTTAGACATCATGTTTGACAAAGGTAATTTTCGAGCCGATGCTGACTTCCAAAGGTCGGTTGGAAGTTGGTTTGGAAAGTTGGTGGCTACTGAAGGTGGGTGGCCACCACATATCAAGTGGTGGCCGTTGCACATAAAGTCGTGGCCGCCATCATCAAGCGGCCAAAACTCAAATAGAGAGAAAGGTGAAGATCACAACCATTGATAGAAAAAATCCTAACCATTTGTTGTGCGCTCAGCTTTTTATGCAATGGAATGATATGTGAATCATGAAATGAACATAAGTTGTGTGTTCATAGGGTTGTGAAAATACATTTATTGGCAAGTTATGCTCATGTCATCCGCTCAGATTTTTTTATTTATTTATTTTCTTTTTTTAAGGCCGGGTCAGGGTGGGTGCCGTACACTTTTAAAATGATATTTCCATTACTTATTAGAAAAAAAAAGGGTCGTGTTGGGTCAGAATTTTTCAGATATCTTATATTCTCATTCTGACTTCTTATAAAATTTTAGAAATTCTCCTTAAAGTAATGATTAAGCGATTAAATTTACCTATTCTTATCGGCTCAAGCTTTTGAAATAAGTGGTGATTTAAAATGTAATAGAATTGGTAATAAATAGTTAGGGACATACTAACCAACAGAAGTTACTCTATAAGGCTGCCGGATAGAGAGGGAGAGTTTGCGAGCCTTGGACGTTTTGTTGAAGTTCTGAACTGCAATTTCCATGCAGATTTTCTCTTCTTTGCCTATACGGGAATTGACATCAATGATGGCACCAATCTTCATAACTTCGTCACCAATGGTGGCTTCAGCTCCATAGTAGAGAACGAAAGGAAAAGAGACGAATGCAAGAAAGAGAACCACTGATCTTGAGATTTTGGTCACCATTACAACTGACCAAGCCGTTGGCGGAAATTTTGGGATAGGGAGTTAATTACTGATTCGGGTTTAAATGGCTTCTTTTGGTTTCTTGCTGATTATCAAACTAAAACAAAATAAATGTGATTGGTTTCTAGGAAAACGAAGGAAATTGGTAGGAAACTGGGCATGAAAGTTCACTTCTTTGACTTGGTTTGCTAGAAGACAACATTAATTAATCATTCGGTTACGTACAGCTAGTGTATGCTACCAGTTTGTAATCCTGCAGCTTAGACTTGTCGCTGTTTCTTGCAACTCTGTTTGCTTGCCTACGTTTCTTGCAACTCTGTTTGCTTGCCTAGTTTCTTATAGATCGAAGAAGAGAGATGAGTCGTGACTGAGGAGGTCAAAGCTGTTAAGGAACCAATAGAGTCTGTTTTATAGTTGTTCTTATCTTTTAGTATTATCCTTATAGTTGTTCTTATCTCTTCTCTTTAGTGTTCTAGTTGTATTTGTTTTACTTATTTGTATTGAATTAGGTCTCCTAGTTTGTATCAAGTTTGGGTTTGTCAAACTTGATTACAATTGTAACTCTTTGCCTATATATACAATGAGAACGAAGCTGAGACTTCATTCTGCCAAAAGCAATTTTCTTTGCTTTCTTTCATGGTATCAGAGCCTTACGGTTCATACCCCTCTCAATAAGATCCTTGACCCTCTCAAATTTTTGGGCCTTCTTCAACGGAATCAGCTTCTTCTCCAGGCAAATTCGCAGCTCTTCTTGCTGCCCTCAGATCACCTTTTCTCTTGCCGCACCTGCTGTACTGCACCAACATTGCCGCACTGCACCAGATTGCCGCACCTACTTTCTTTCTTCTTGCTGCACCAAATTACAGCCTCATTGCTGTTCTTCTCCTTGCCGCACTAGACCATAGCCGCATCTCCTTGCCGTGTCCTTGATACTGCACTCATGACGCAATCCAGCGACGCTGCTCTATCTTTCACAATGCCAAACATTGCGCATCTCTGTCAATCCAAGCTCGATGACAGCAACTATCTCGGATGGGTATTTCAATTTAAGCCCATCCTCAAAACTAACGGCTTGATGGGCATTGTTGATGGCTCTGAGCCATGCCCACCAAAGCTTATTCCATCTTCTCCGGACAAAACTACTCCTGATGTCCCAAATCCAGAATATATTCTCTGGGAAAAGAAAGACCAATGTATTCTCAGTTGGTTCATTGCAACCTTAACTGCTCCACTTGTGCCTACTATTTATGGGTGTAAAACCTCCAATCAAGTATGGAAAACCCTTGCCACTCGTTATGCTTCTCCATCAAGGTCTCACGTCACTCAATTGAGACGCCAACTTCAGACTCTCAGACAAGGTAATAATCCATGTGTTACCTTTATTCGAAGTGCAAAATCCTTGGCTGACCAGCTAGCTATCGCCGGCAGCCCCATCACCGATGATGACCTTGTATCCTACATCATTGGTGGATTAAGCTCCACCTAAAATTCTTTTGTCATGACCTACTCCATGATAACAAAGAATACCACTATGTCTCTTGAAGAATTTCAGTCTGAATTACTTGGACACGAGCAACTCATTGAACATCAGGCTGCCATTGATGAACCACAATCCTTTGCCATGACTGCTCAGAAGCCAGGTTACAAACAGAGATTCAACAACCAAAGGAAACATTTCTCCAATTACAGAAATTCCTATCCCTCAAAGAAGACTTTCAACGGATCTCCTGGTATACTCCCAACCCCTGCTTTCTCCCAAGGAAAAACTATTACTGGAAGCACTAGCAACTACACTCCAAGAAGCAATTCTCCCAACAACTACACTCCAAGGAGAAATAACTACACTACAAGGAGAAATTCTCAACCTGGCATCCTCTCATCCAACAAACCTCTTTGTCAGATATGTGGCCGCTCCAATCATCAAGCATTGGACTGCTTTCATCGCATGGATTATTCATTCCAAGGACGACATCCACCATCTGAACTTGCTGCAATGGTTTCCCAATCCAACGATCTACAAGATGAAGATGAATGGCTTGCTGACAGTGGAGCCAATACTCACATCACTAATGACTTGGAAAATCTAACTCTGCAGCAACCATATCAGGGTAATGAGACAGTAGCAGTAGGTAATGGTAATGGACTTGGTATCTCCCACACTGGCTCTTCCTCTTTTCTTCGCTCAAATCAACTCCTACATCTTAAAAATATCTTACATTGTCCTGATGCTACAACAAATTTACTTTCAATAAATAAATTTTGTCATGACAATAATTGCCATTTTAAACTAACTGATACCTATTTCTTGATTAAGGACAACCTCACAGGGAAGATCCTCCTACAAGGGGCAAGTGAAGATGGTCTCTACCCATTAAGGCTACAACACTTCACCAAAAATAAAGTCAGAGCATTTACTGCGCAAATTGGGATCAGGGTGTCTTCTTCAGTTTGGCACAACCGCTTAGGGCATCCAAGTCATCAAATCTTGCAGCATCTGCTTCACAACTACTACCTTCCTGTGTCTTCAGTTAAGTCGAGTCAATCTATTTGTGTTTCATGTCAATTAGGAAAGAGCAAAAAATTACCCTTTATTGAGTCAAGTCGTATTACCACTGCTCCATTGGAGCTTATTCATAGTGATGTATGGATTTCTCCTTTATCTTCAATCAATGGAAGCAAATGTTATGTTATCTTTATTGATGATTTCTCTAGATACACCTGGCTATTTCCTCTAAAACTCAAATCAGATGTTTTTGAAACCTTTGTTAAATTCAAGTGCTTGATAGAAAATTTATTTTCCCTTAAAATTAAACAACTTCAAACAGATGGGGGTGGTGAATACACCTCTCGTAACTTTACTAAATTTCTGTCAACACATGGTGTTCTTCATCGAGTCACATGTCCACATACATCTCAACAAAATGGAGTTTCAGAAAGAAAACATAGGCATATCATTGAATCTGGTCTTAGTCTCCTAGCTCAATCCCACCTTTCTTCTAAATACTGGGTTGAAGCTGTCAGTACTGCCGTGTATCTCATCAATAGATTGCCTACCCCTACTCTTCAAAATTCAAGTCCTTTCACCAAACTCTACAATAAGGAGCCAGACTACACCTTTTTAAAAACTTTTGGTTGTGCTTGTTATCCTCTCTTAAGACCCTATGCCAAACACAAATTGGAATTCAGAAGCAAACAATGCATCTTCCTTGGATATTGTACCCACCAAAAGGGTTACAAGTGCCTTGATCCCATCTCCAATCGTGTATATGTCTCTAGACATGTTATTTTTGATGAATTGGTGTTCCCTGCACAGAATAGAGTAGCATCTTCATCCCCTAACGGATCAGATCCTTCCCCTACAGGTATTGTTCTTGATCATTCTCATTTTTACTCTATGAATAATTCTGACTCTAATACTGTTCAGACCTCACCCCCAATCACCTTGCCTTCCCCAGCACAAGTACCTATTCTAAACACTCCCCTAACTACCCCTACTGCCGAATTACTACCACCTACCCCTGATCATATCCCCCACCTAGATCAATCCTTACTTCAGCTTTTGCCTGCACCTACTGAACCAGCCTCTCCTCATATTGTCACAAGATCTATGACTGGAAACTCCAAACCTAAGTCTTTTCCCAACTATCAGCTATTCCTATCCTTAAAATCAACCAAGCATCCACTAAAATCCTTTCATGCTACACACTTGCCTTCTATCCCTACCACATTTGCTCAGGCTGTTTCTAACCCTAAATGGTTTGCTGCAATGGAAAGTGAACTTCAAGCTTTAGTTGACAATGGTACTTGGTCTCTCTGCCCTAGACCTTCACATCGAAACATCATCAAGAATAAGTGGGTTTTTCGGCTAAAGGAAAAATCAGATGGCACTATTGAAAGATACAAGGCAAGACTAGTGGCTAAGGGTTTCCAACAAAGAGATGGTATTGACTACACTGAAACCTTCAGTCCAGTTATAAAACCAGCCACTATACGGATCCTACTATCCTTAGCAATCCACTACAATTGGCCCCTCAAGCAATTGGATGTCTCTAATGCCTTCCTTCATGGTTACTTGAATGAAGAAGTCCTCATGGAGCAGCCTACTGGTTTTGTTGATGCAGCTTTTCCAGATCATGTTTGTAAGCTCAAAAAGGCCCTCTATGGTCTAAAGCAAGCCCCACGAGCTTGGTTTCATAGATTGTCACAAGCTCTTCTCCATCTTGGTTTTGTTGGATCCTTAGTAGATACCTCTCTTTTTATGCTTCATCAAGGCTCTGTTCATATTTACATACTGATATATGTTGATGATATCATAGTAACAGGTACAGATTCATCTATCATGGAGACTTTCATCCACGGCCTTCAAATGGAATTTAAGTTGAAAGATCTTGGTTGCCTTTCATACTTCCTAGGCATCCATGTCCTTCGTGACAAAACTGGCTTGCATCTAAATCAAGGTAAATACATTATTGATTTACTTGATCGTGTGCAAATGCTTGGAGCAAAGCCCTATGCCGCACCCTGCACTTCAGGTAAGAAGCTCACCAAGCTTGATGGTGATACTCTACCAGATCCCACAACCTATCGTCATATCATTGGAGCTCTACAATACTGCACACTCACAAGACCTGACATAGCCTACACTGTCAATCAATTGTGTCAATTTCTCCATTGTCCAACTACAGAACATATGAAGGCTGCTAAAAGAGTTCTAAGGTATCTCAAAGGCACACCAGATCATGGCCTTCACTTCACTTCAGGTCCTCTTCAACTTCAGGCATACTGTGACTCTGACTGGGCAGGGGATCCTCTTGATCGCAGATCCACTACAGGGTATTGTGTTTTCTTCGGCTCCAACTTAGTATCTTGGCATGCCAAGAAGCAGCCTGTTGTCTCGAGATCTAGCACCGAGGCTGAATATCGTGCAATGGCCATTACAGCTGCTGAACTCTCATGGCTTCGAATGCTACTCAAAGAATTGCAAGTTTCTCTCCATGATCCTCCTGTACTCTGGTGTGATAACATAGGAGCTATTGCTTTAGCTTCTAATCCCATCTACCATGCTCGTACCAAGCATATAGAAGTTGACTACCACTTCATCCGTGAGAAAATTCTTCACAAAGATCTTTGTGCTAGCTACATCCCAACTCAAGATCAATGTGCTGATATCTTTACAAAGGGCCTTACCTCCTCTCGATTTCTTTTCCTCAGAGACAAACTCATGGTTACTCCCCCTCCCATTCGTTTGAGGGGGGCTGTTAAGGAACCAATAGAGTCTGTTTTATAGTTGTTCTTATCTTTTAGTATTATCCTTATAGTTGTTCTTATCTCTTCTCTTTAGTGTTCTAGTTGTATTTGTTTTACTTATTTGTATTGAATTAGGTCTCCTAGTTTGTATCAAGTTTGGGTTTGTCAAACTTGATTACAATTGTAACTCTTTGCCTATATATACAATGAGAACGAAGCTGAGACTTCATTCCGCCAAAAGCAATTTTCTTTGCTTTCTTTCAAAAGCTAGCGGTCGGTGCTGCCGGCCTCTTTCATGGAAATCGTGGACGGCTAACATATTCAATTGATAAGATTATGATAGAATATAAATTTAATAATTTAATTTTTCAATTCTTACTTCTTTAAACTGTTAAAATAATAATTGATAATTTAATATGATTTTAGAGGGTAAGTTTAAAGTCAAATCATATTTCTGTCATTCAAGGGAGAAAAGAAGTGTCTTTGAGGTTTGCAGTTAAAGATTTGAAATCCAACAACATGCAAACACGACTCATAGCTTTTTGTCGGGCTTGTAATCTAAAGCTTTGTTTTTTTTTTTTTTTTTTTTTTTGCCGTAAGGTGTTCTCCAAATTAATAACATTGACTCGCGATCACTAAGATATCCCCCGTCGTGAGAGAACGATGAGAATTCTACGGTCAGTCGCTGTTGAACTATAATGAATTTTCGAGAGTCACAACAGAAATGGAAAACAAAAATTAATCTCGGAGCTTTGACTAAAGCTCACGTTGAAGAGAATTGATCAATGGCTTTGAAGTCCTTGAACCCGCGGCTCCAAAATCTTCAGATCTTTCTTTTATGTTCTTTTTTCTTTTGTAAAGTAAGTGCTTAATTAAAAGTAATTATAAAAGAAAATAATAAAATAATAAAATTTAAAAACAAAAAATAATAAAAAACTTGGGGTGGCCGGCCACCCCATTTTTGGCATTGGGGTGGCTTCGGCCACCCCAACCGGCGGTTGGGGGTGGTCAAAGCCACCATGGCCCTTGGGGGTGGCCGATCCACCCCCAAGGGCCATGGGGGTGGCTTCGGCCACCCCCAAATGGCGGTTAGGGGTGGCATCTGGTCCTTGGGGGGTGGATCGGCCACCCCCAAGGGCCAAACCCAAATTTTTTTTAAAAAAAAATTGAGTTTGACCCTTGGGGGTGGCCGATCCACCCCCAAGGGCCATGGTGGTGGCTTTGGCCACCCCCAACCAGCAGTTGGGGGTGGCCAAAGCCACCCCAATGCCAAAAATGGGGTGGCCGGCCATCCCATATGGCAAAATTGGGGTGGCCGGCCACCCCAAGTTTTTTATTATTTTTTGTTTTTAAATTTTATTATTTTCTTTTATAATTACTTTTTAAATTTTAAATATTATTTTATTATTTTAAAGGTTTTTTAATTTAATGGGACACGTGGCAGGATCCTGGCCTTTGGATTAAAATGGACGGCCAGGATCCCCTAATTTTAGAATCTAGAATCCCCTGAGGATTTCAGGGGATCCAAATTCAGAGCAATTTTGGTACGGTGTGAATACGGCATTCTCCGCTTCCCAACCTTTGTTCTTTGTGCTCCGATGACCACTACAAAACAATAACTAGATAAAGAGAATAATCATAACATTTTATTCTTTATTTGTTCATGATTACAATTTTAATGTATTCAATAGGATCCAAAGAATTTCTAACCATATTTATAATATTTGACTTCTATGGCTTATCTTACCTACACCACATATGCTCTATATACAAAGAGGACTTCTTATAACACAATATATATAATATCAAATCAATATAACAAACATGTAATTTTATAGGGTATTATAATGATAGATGTAGGATTCTACCACCAAACCACTATGAATTGTTGTATTATTCTCTCCCAATACCTTTTATATTTATAATATGAGAAATGATAATATATAATTCATAATCTCATCTTTCACCTATATCCATGGATGAGTAAATTCACCCATGATTTTGTGAGACCCACATGTGGGTTCAACAAATCTAATAGTGGATTTACCAAAAGGATGTGTGAGAGATGTGAGGGAGAATGATATTTAACATGACGCTTCTATTTTTTTTAGGGAAATCTTTCATATTCATTCCTTAAAAAAAGATAATTAAGAGCATAAAGCTCTTACATCAGAAAGCATAAACCTCTCATAAATCATAGCTAAAGCTATGAGGTTATAGCGTCATAGAGACAAACATAAGAATCTTACAATCAACTCCTATCTATGATTTCAATGTTCGCTAACCCATGTCCAAACTTCAGTTATAGAACAAATCTGTTCCAGGCATACTCAATCTAATACATAAGTAGCCCATATTCCCAACTTTTATTTTCTCGGTCATTAAAGTAAAACTCTCACACCGAAACTAATCATCATCGACCCAAAGGCCAAGATAAAAACTTTCACAAAACAAAATAAAAAAACTAGCAAACAGCAACTACAGCTAGGGCGAGTGAGGCGAATCACACTGGCTGGCGCATGGTAGACGAGATGGAGCTGTTTTGCCGAGGAGCACAGTGGGTCGGTGCGTGGCTAAGTGAAATCAGTTGAGAAGACTAGATCTAAAGCCCACTTGATTTTGAGGAAGCGAAGTGCGGTCCAACAGATTGGAGGGTGGATGGGGCCATGTAGCATAACATAAACAAAGGAATGGCCAGAGCAACTTGACTACTCGGAAATGCCAAAAAAATAAAGTGAAAAAGAAAAATAGAAAAAAAAATTAAAAAAAATAAAGGGGAGGGGGAGGAAAGAAGAGGGGAGTTGGGGGGGGGGGGTGGTTCTAGGTTTTCTCCTAGAGAGAAAAACCAAGGGCTGGCTATAACATGACGCTTCTAATATTTTTATAAAAGATTGAACCATCTCCTGTTATAACTTTGCATGTAGGATCTCTTATAATATAGTATACTATCAAATCAATCCAGTTAGAATTTATATATTTTCCATTTTTTCAATATTAGGCTGATATCAAATATTGGGGTTCAAATTGAAAAAGATGTCAAACTTCAGGGGGTAAAGTGCATTTTCTTCAATATTCTTTATTTAAGGGTTGATTGTAATCAAATCTCAAATTTCAAGAATTTGATTTCCATACTTGTATTTACTCACTACTACCTTTGTATCGTAAATAAACAAGTCAATGAGCACAATATAGTTCTATAGGCTATTCAGAGTTGTGGACGTATATGTCTAAAGCCGAACCACCCGTAGTTATTTGTCTTTCTTTTTTCTCTTGCTTCCGCTGTTATTCTTGTATTTTATATTTACCCATGAACTTCAACATGGTACCCGGGCTTAATCATTATTTCAACAAATACAATAAAAATATGAGGGATGATAGAGATATAACTTTAATTTAGACATAAAAATTGTCATTTAAAAAAAAAATGGTCATTATTATGAAGAAAAAGACCATTTAAAAAAAAATACCAAATAAAAAAAGAACCACATAGGATGTTATTGCTTCATAAGTTTTTTTATTTATTTATTATTATTATTATTATTTTTTAAATGACCATATAAGAGAAAAGTTGTGCCAAAAAGTTGCGCATTTATCATTTATCTTTTTTATATGGTATTTTTTTTAGAAATGATAAAGGCACAACTTTTAGCCCAACTTTTCCTTATCTGTGAGCCTAGTTTATACTGAGAATATTAAATTAGACATTAAATATATTTTCCTAATATATTTGATTTAACTTAAGACCAAAATTTATACTAAAGCATTCTTAGCCATCCTAATAAATTTCTGGGGTGTTACATCGGCGGCCGGATTGCACTTGTCATCGTTGCAACCGCAGGCACATGTGTTGTAAGGTATAACAGAGTCATTGTAATAGGCAAAGAACACTACAAAAAATTTACTCATCAGGTGCGACTTATTAGGGGCGACTTTTGACAGTCACCCCTAATAGTTAAGTATTAGCGTCCACATCCATGTGGACGCTAATAGCCGATCGAAAAGATGAATATTAGCGTCCACTCTGCAGTGGACGCTAATAACTCGACCCCAATGTACACGCGGGAATTATTCAAGAGGCGGGAAAAAGATCAAAAGTCGACCCTAAAGACTAGGTAGAAAAAAAAAATAAAAAAAAATAAAAAAAATTGAAGAGCAATAGCATCCACTCAAAGTGGACGCTAAAAACCAATTATTAGGGTCGACAAAATAGACCCTAAAGAGTAAGTAGAAAAAATAAAAAAAAAATAAAAAAAAAAAATTGAAGAGCAATAGCGTCCACTCAAAGTGGACGCTAAAGACCAATTATTAGGGTCGACTTTGAAAGTCGACCCTAAAGATTAGGTAGAAAAAATTAAAAAATAAAATTGAAGAGCAATAGCATCCACTCAAAGTGGACGCTAAAGACCAATTATTAGGGTCGACTTTCAATCGACTTTGAAAGTCGACCCTAAAGAATAGGTAGAAAAAATTAAAAAATAAATAAAAAAATAAAATTGAAGATCAATAGCGTCCACTTTGAGTGGACGCTAAAGACCAATTATTATGGTCGACTTTGTCGACCCTAAAGACTAGGTAGAAAAAATTAAAAAATAAAATTGAAGAGCAATAGCGTATACTCAAAGTGAATGCTAAAGACCAATTATTAGGATCGACTTTCAAAGTCGACCCTAAAGACTAGATAGAAAAAATTAAAAAATAAAATTGAAGAGCAATAGCATCCACTCAAAGTGGACACTAAATACCAATTATTAGGGTCAACTTTCAAAGTTAACCCTAATACTTAAGTAAAGTCGACCCTAAAGAGTAGGTAGAAAAAATTAAAAAATAAAATTAAAGAGCAATAGCGTCCACTCAAAGTGGACCCTAATACTTAAGTATAGTCGACCCTAAAGACTAGGTAGAAAAAATTAAAAAATAAAATTGAAAAGCAATAGCATCCACTCAAAGTGGACGCTAAAGATCAATTATTTGAAAGTCGACCCTAAAGAGTAGGTAGAAAAAATTTAAAAAAAAAAAATTAAAAATTAAAATTGATGACCAATAGCGTCCACTAAAAGTGAACGCTGAAGACACAAAGTCGACCCTAAAGAGTAGTCCAAGCTTACTTAAATAAAAATAAATAAAAAGCAAAGTAAACTAAGAAATAGTTTAAAAAATTGTTTACAAAATGGTTTAAAAAAAAATGACCAAAATGAATATTAAGAACCTCAAGGTTCAAAAAATGGTTAAAAAATAGAATAAAATTTTTTGTTATTATATACGTGTAATTAAAATTTATAACATAGATGGACTTTTTTTTTTTGAAAAGTAATGTAAAACATACATTGACTTATAACATACATTGAAACTAAGTCTCTAGATACTTAATTATTGTATTAGTATGTATTTGTATATTTATATCATATTATATATGTATAATTTTTTATTATATAATCATATGATTTAATAATCAGTTGATCATGTCATATAATTATATAAATTATAGTGATAATACATTATACTTAAATATTATGAAACTCTTTTTTTTTTTTTTTGAAGAAAACAAATATTATGAAACTTAATTCATGAAGAATAGGACAAAGTTTTCTTTAAAAAAAAAAAAAAATTATTAGATCATGTTCATATGTATTATCATTCTAATTACACTAGATCATACTTAATTAACTAATTAAGTATGATCTAATGTAATTAGAATGATAATACATATCATCATATCATTGTTTTTTGAAAATAGTTAACTTACTTAGTAATACTTGTTGTTTTTTAAAAAAATGGAACTTACTTAGTAATACTAAGTTAGTATATATTAACAAACAAGTATATATATATTAAGTAACATATAATTTGTTTTTGTCAAAATAACTGGCCTATAGTAAATTATACTAGGTTAGTAATTTAATTTATTAACTTAGTTAATATGTTAGTTTATTAAAATAACTAGTTATTAAGTATTTGGGTACTTAATTGTTGTATTTGTATGAGTTTGTATACTTCTGACTTATGTCATATTATACATGTATATTTTGTTATTATATAATCATATGATTTAATCATCAATTGATCATTTTATATAATCATATAGATTATAATGGTAGACCATATGATGTAACATTTAACTTATAATGATATCTACACCATAATACTCTAAACATAACAAGAGCATATATTTCTAAACAAACACATTGTTGATTATAATATTAATCACTTAATTTGTGATATATATGATCATATGATATAATAATTCACATAATCTTTAGATCATGTGATCTACCACTTAACTTAATATATAGTAATACTAAGTTAGTATATAGTAACTAACAAGTATGTATATATATATATATATATATATAATACTCATACAAATATTAAGTAACATAATTTTTTTGTTTGTCAAAATAACCTATAGTTAATTATAGTAAGTTAGTAATTTAATATATGTTAACTTAGTTAATATGTTAGTTTATTAACTAACTAGTTACTAGTTAGTATGTCAATACTAATATATAACACACACATGTATAATAAAATAAGTAATATACATAGAAGTATTGAGTAACATTTACTTAATTATATTTACTTAATATATATTAATTAACTAAATAATATGTTAATTTATGAACTAACTAGTTAGTATGTCAACTAATACATACACATAAATATTAAATTATTCATATAACATATACTATTTAATTACTAATATATATATATATATATATATATATATATATATATATATATATAAGGAATTAATTGAGGAAAGTGGTAGAACGACCCCGTTTTAGGGAAAATTTTTGCCGGGATCCATCAATTATATTTCGGGCTAGATATTTCGCACAAAATTTTTGTTTCCCTTGCTCACCTCCCTCATCACTCTCACTATCGATCTCACTCTCACTCTCGATCTCTCTCCCTCAAAAACACCCCCCTCTCACTCGATCTCTCTCCTGATGCTCACCTCTCTCTCACTCCGGTACCCAGTGACCCGCACGGTTGGCCAACCCACCGGCCATCTTCTCCAGTCGAAACTGGCCGGCCATCTCCCCAATCGATCAACGTATCCTCTCTCTACGGCACCCAGATAGTGCTCTCTCTCTCCGGCCGGCGATTATTCCACCATTACTGTTCCTGCACTAGTGAGTCTCTCTCTGTCTCTGTCTCGATTTTTCTTTGTCTCTACTGTCTCTTTAAGTTGTCGATTTGGGATTGTAATAGTCAGATTTTTTATGTATTATGATTTTTAGGAGAATTAGGGATTTTAAATTCAGCAAAATTCTTGATTCAGTTTTGGGGTTTGTTTGAGTTTCTGGGTTAATAAACATTAAACCCATTAAGATATTTCAGTTGCAAAGCAGTCAAGGCACTTGAAAACTTGATTTTTGAAGATTGACAAATTGGGGTTGTGTTGAGCTCTAAATTGAATCATTATATATTTTCCTTTTAAAACCAAATGATGCCTTTGATTTTCCCCTTCATGCTTTGGTATTGCCTTGGATAAAGGGCTTGAGTTGCAGGAAGGGGGTTTGGGTGGAGTAATGCAGGTTTATGCATGATGAACCTATTGAGTTCACTCTAGAATGATGAACAATAATCAATGAATTCTTTTAGGCTGTCAGGTTCCACTGAGAATCAAATTGAAAATTTTAATCCATCGTTCATTACAGGTTTATGCATCTCATGGGAGTCAACCCTCTACAATAAATGGTGAGAATTTTTTCCCTCATTCTACTTGCTCTTAATTTTCTATAGGTCACCTGCATTGACATACGTTAAATTACCTTAACTTTATAAGTTTTAGTACAGTACCAAAGATTATTATATGTATTGTTATAAAAATTACCTTAACTTGAAAGTATTAGTTTGGTTTTCCATTCATTGGCATTATATTAGTTCATATATTGGTTTAAATGTTCTTTGAATTTCTTACTGGTTATAAAAATGAGTTCGTAGAACTTCAATCTTAGTGATGTTTTGTGTTTCTTTTACATCCCTTCCTATGCTCATACCATACATTCATCATGGTACATACACATTGGAAGAACTAAAAATGGAGGCATTCATGAGAAGTTTGATGCAGAGCCTGTTGGTAATGAGGACAAGATGAGAAAATACCAGTTGACATAGTTGTTTTGTCTCTCCTGTATTTCATTCATAATCAACATATCTTGTATAGTTTCTTATGTTTTTTAGTTTGAAGCACCTTTCTTTCGGCTATTACCTTAATTTTGTTATTTGTTGAAACACATTATATGCTTGTATGGGCATTAAACTTCTGAGAAATTTGCTTCTTTTAACTCTTCACTATAGTTCATATTTTTCCTGCAAAAGTAATTAGGGCAGATGTACCTTTAACTTTTCAGGTTTTAAAGAGGAGGTTTTCGGGCTTGCAAATGGGGAACTTTTTCCAGAATTTGGAATGTGCAAGATGCTGATCATCTTGATGCAATTGGTGCAATTGGTAATGTGCCCTTTTGTATAAAATGCATCCATATTATCCTGGGTTAGCTACTTGAAAAGTGAGCTGCACATTAAGATACATGTGTGCATAAAGATTTTCTCTTTGTTTATTTAATGTACTTGTTTCTTTTGCTGATTTAATTCAACTTGTCGCGATGCCATTATTTGATACTGCATTACACACTGGAAGAAATTCTTTATTGACAAGCTATGCACAAATCTTAAGCTGTCTCTCAATTTCAGGTATTGCTCGTTGCTTTACTTTTGGTGGAAGTAGGAGCAGGGTGCTGCACGATCCTAAGATTCAGCCTCGATCAGATTTATCCAAGGAACAGTACATGAAGAAAGATGAGCAGACTACTGTGAATCATTTTCATTAGAAGCTTCTGAAGCTGAAGGATTTGATGAAAACCAAGGTAAAAGCAAACTTGCCTGCCCAGGTTTTCTTATCATTTGTGTGCTTAATATGAACTTACAACACAACAGATGCATGTGCATTATTAGACTTATATACATTTATATTCACTATATAAATTCAGGCTGGGCAAAAGAGGGCTGAGAAAAGGCACAAGTTCATGGAGGAGTTTCTAAAGGAGTTCTATGAAGAGTGGGATGGGAGAGCTTAAAAGAGAAACCTGTTGTTACTGTCAGCAATTTGATCCTTCAATTTAACACAACAATGAAATGATTTGATTTCCTAGTTCTTTTATATTCTAACAACACATGGACAAAACGCCAATTATGTTTTGGATGAATGGACTTTGCATGTTATTGAAATGGTAATAATTCAGAATGCCAGAATTTTTTTAGCTAAAACTATGAATATTTTTTGTTGTCGGTATTTTCTGAAAGTGAAATTCCCAGAAGTTTTCCTATTATTTGTTATTCTAGAGTACTTTGTTGCCAATCTGATCTGGCATTTTGAGTGGATGGCAGTGGACGATGTTGATCTAACGGAGAAGGAGGAGTTCTTGGTTGTCATGAAGAATCCTGTGCGTGCCCAGGTTATCCCAAGAGTCAAATAGATACCCTGCACATACTACTTCTTCTGAGTATATGAATAAGAAGGCCCTTTATGTATTTTTCTATAGTATCTTTGGTTAAAAATCACTCTTTTGTATTGAAAAAATGGGTAATAAAAACTAATGCATTTATGGTTGTTTTACTTTTACCAATCTTTCATTAGATTTTATTAGATATATTTGTCCTAGCTTGATCCCAGACTATGGCTGGTCTAACATGCACCAAATCAATATTAAATATCAAACATTGTATATCCCTAGTACAGATTTATGTATTAGCTAAGCATGTATATCTGTACATTTACACCAACACACTTGGACCATTCCACTCTGTGTTGAGACATATATCCCCCACATAGATATATAAAATTTTCTGCCTAGCTTTGATAAACTAAAATTTGAGGGTAATGGACTGGAAGCCTGGGTAACCATCTGTCTTAATGGGGTGAAAACACTTATTGCTTCAAATCATGTGCTTTTTTCAAAATAGAAAGTGTTTTTCCTTCATGTATTCTACTTTTATAATGTCTGACATTTGCTTATAATCTTATCTCTTGTTTTGCACAGGATAAGACCTCTTTGGCCTATGAACCAGTTATGGCGATGAGCAAGCAAGGTATTAGACCAATTTCTTGTTTTGCACAGGAAAAGTTTTGTTTATGAATACATAATTGTTACCAAGCAAGGTTTATCAAATAATTGTTACAAGCAGACATGGGATAGGTATCAAGTGAGTCAATTCAATTTATCCTGTGCGGTCTTGGAGCCGATTATGATCTAATCATATCTTTTATGGTCCCATTTTATTTTAAGGCATATAAATGATGTCCTGAAGCCATCGTTTGTTACAGTTATTGGTGAACAAGACACTCTATGAGAAAACCTTAGCAAGTGGCTTTGGCTCAGTTCATTTTCTTTTAGATGCTTCTGAACAACAGCAAGTGAGAATTCTTTCAGTTTTATGAATGTATTTATCTTTCTGCATCGTATAGGTTTTATTGGGTCCAGAGTATGTTTTTGCATAGTGGAAGGTTTTAAATCAGCCACATCCTTTAGGATTGAATTTGATCATGTCAGGTTTAGTTCCATGTCAACATCAAGATAGTGGATTGGGACTAAATTATTAGTCTTGTTTAGCCATTTAAAGGGACTTTTTTTCCTCCATTCTATATGGTTGAACAGAAACTATTTGATTTATTTATATGTTAACAATATGGACTGTCTTTATGTGGTCTGAGGGAGAAGTCTTAAGTAATGTAACTCATAATTTTAGTTATGTGGTGGAAAATTTTAAATAGCTTTCAAAGAAGTACAGGTAAGGAAAAGATAAAATTACCGCCAAACATGCACATCATTTTTCAGTTTAATGGATCTCTTAAACCAGCATATAATGATTATAAAATAGAGCCCAAAATGGATTCTAAGGCAGCCAAGAGAAATCTAAGTTCCACGAGTATATGAATTTGTTCCCTGGTTCTGTGATCGATCGCACTCCAAGTGCGATCAATCGCAAAATGTCGAAAACCTACTGGTACTGCGATCGATCGCACACGATTGTGCGATCGATCGCAGATTATCTTTTTTTTTTTTTAGGACCATTAGGGTCCACTTTGTGGACACTAATGGTTAACTATCAGCGTCCACTTTGGTTTAGACGTTGATAGTTAATTTTTTTTTTTTAATTTTTTTAGGACCATTAGGGTCCACTTTGTGGACGCTAATGATTAACTATCAGCGTCCACTTTTAGTGGATGCTAATGGTTGACTATTAGGGTCGACTATGGCTTTCGTTTATATCATCTTTAGGGTCAAAACATTTCGACTTTTAGGTTCGATAAAGTGGACGCTAAAAGTGATCTTTAGGGTCGACTTTAAGTGGACATTGATAATCATGCATTTGATCATTAAGGGTCGGGCTATTAGCGTCGACACCTTTAGGGTCGAAAAGTCGATGTTGTTGTCAACAGCGTCCACTTTAGGACTTTTAGGGTCGACTCCAAGTCGCCCCTAAAGACCTAAATTCTTGTAGTGGAAGGATTCTTGACCCAGCAATGCTTGGGAATGGGGTTGGGGGGTGGCCAAGGGTGGCATCCCCACCGCTGGCCACCCCTTCAACTTTTTTTTCTTTTTACTTTAAATTTTATTTTTAAATTAAATTAATAAAAAATTATTATGCTGATATGGCAAAACGGTGTTTTTTGATTGGGACTAACGGGCGTTACAAAAATATAATGGTAGAAATTTTATTGGCATTCCAATTAATCAAGAGGGTAAAAATTCGAGAAAAAAAAAACCTAGGAATTTTTTAAGTTTGGCAGGTTGACTTAGGGATTTATAATATATTTACCCATTTATTTATTTTATTTTATTAAATTTATCATTAAACCTATAAATTTATTTTCACAGTAAAAGAATAGGGTTTCTTTTATTGATTAAAAAGATAGTGGGAAGCCTTAGAAAATGAAGCTAGAATCATTAAACCAAATACAACAATTCATGAAACCACTTGGTATATAGATCAGCAAAAAACTGCTATAAGAACCATAAATTTTATGCTGAATAATATCCTTGAAAGCTTGCAGTCCTACTCTCCTTTTGTAAAATTTCGGTGCATGGAAACATAAAGTGATTATTTGTGTTGTGACTAATATGGTTATCGTTTACTTCTCAATACAGTTGATATTCCTTAAGACCACGTGAATCCAAACCCAAAAAGGTTCGTTGATCATTCTAGTTAAATCAAACTCATCCTTTAATTACATTTTTTGTGTTTAAATTTTGTTAATTGTTGCGGGTGGAACGAACAGGGCGCGCTTTGATGTGTTCTCCTTTTTATGTTTTGTTGTCTAATCTCTTTGTCTACATTAACTCTCAACTACATTTATATATAAAATCTTATTGATGGGATGTATATGGTTCATATATTTTTTGCATCTATGGTAATAATCAATTTGTCACACGTTATCCTCCCAAATCATAGAATTCATTATTTTTTTTTTTCACTCTACGCATGCAAGTCCCCCTGCAAGCATGCTGTTTTTATCCCCCCCACTCGTTGTCCGGGTCAACAGTGTTATGAAATGGGAAGAACACGAGGATCAACTGATTGACGTTCTGAGAGAATTCCTTGAAGAAGGTATACGACCACTATATGGTCAAAAATTAATTCCTCGCATTGTTCAAAGGCTAAACAACCAACTTAATGATGGCACTCAGAATACGGATTACCAAGTCGGTGAGAAAATTTGTCGCCTAAGAGAGGTGCATGCCGATTACTCGTCCCTTAAAAATGACAACATTGGTATTGGGTTTGGTTGGGATGATGATCGTGGGACGATCAATGCAACTCCTGATTAATGGGAACAAATCCGAACCATAAGCCTTTACCTTTATTAGTAACATTTATTTATTGTTATATCATTTGACTTACTAAATTAAGGTTGTGCTACTTTTTTTTTTTTTTTTTTTTTCTTTTAACGGGATCTGAAATTGAAAAGGTATTACAAATTTCGTACGTGGAAAGAAATTTAAATTACACATATTTAGGCAATGTCTAGCCTAGTAAGAGTGCAGTACTGTAAGGCTCCAACAATGTGTCTACATGCAGTAGGATCTAGTAGAGCATCACCATCCATCTTTGTGAGCTTCTGGCCTAAGGTGCATGGAGCTGCAAAGAGCTTAACTCCAATCATGTTGACCCGTGTAAGGAGATCAACTATATATTTGCTTTGATTGAGATGTAGTCCAGCCTTGTCTCTGAAAACATGGATGCCAAGGAAGTAGGACAGGCAGCCTATATCCTTGAGTTTGAATTCTTGCTGCAAACTACAAATAACTGATGCAATGACAGTGGAGTCAGTATCAGTGATTATAATGTCATCAACATATATTATTATAAATAGATGGACTGAATCTCAATGAAGTATGAAGAGGGATGTGTCTACTAAAGAGCCAATGAATCCCAGGTGAAGGAAAGCCTGTGAAAGTCTATGAAACCAAGCCCTATGCTCTTGTTTTTGACCATAAAGAGCCTTTTTTAGCTTGCATACATGACGAGGGAGCTTACTGTCCACAAAACTAGTAGGTTGTTCCATATATACTTCCTCATATAAATGACCATGTATGAATGCATTTGATACATCCAGTTGTTTGAGTGGCCAGTTGTAATGCATTGCTAGACAGAGAAGTATGCATATGGTGGCTGGTTTAATGACTGGACTGAAGGTCTCCTTATAGTCTATTCCATCTCTTTGTTGAAAGCCTTTAGCTACAAGTCTAGCTTTGTACCTCTCTATTGAGCCATCTGCGTGCTATCTCACCTTGTCCACCCATTTATTCTTGATGATGTTGTTGTTTGATGGTCTAGGGCATAGAGTCCAAGTGCCATTATCAAGAAGAGCTTGGATTTCACTTTCCATGGCAGCGAACCAATGAGGAATGGGAGCAGCCTTAGCAAAGGTAGTTGGGATTGGAGGGAGAATAGAGCTAGTCATAGCCTTGAGAGGGTGTTTGGTGGATTTAAGAGAGTGGTATAGTTTGTAATCTAGAAAGGGTTTAGGTTTAGAAATTCCTGTCATTGATCTGATAACCATGTGTGGAGATAAATGTTCAGATGTGGGAGATATAATTTGAAGCAAAGAAGCATCAGAAGAGGGGACAATAGGGTTAGGCTGAGATGATGAAGGTAAAGGGGGTTCATCATTCTGAGAAACAAATTCAGAAGGTAGGGCAGGTGACTAAAGGTTTGGGGATGAATTCTGAGGGGATGAATTTTGAGGTGTGCTACTGTCATTGGGAGGTGCTGATGGAGATGGTATATTGGTGGGTAAGGCTATGGATGGAATGACAGTAGTATGAGCAGTTTGGTCATTGGTAGATAACTAAGATGAAATATTTTCAACACTTTCTAGTCTAGGTGGTGAAGCATGAATAGAAAGAAAGTGAGATGGATCAAGAACCATACCTGATCGAAGAGAATCACCCCCTGGAAGAGTAGTAGTGGCTACTCTACCCTAAGCAGAAAATAGCACTTCATCAAATACCACATGTCTGAAAACATAGATTCGGTTGGAAGTGGGATCAAGACACTTATACCCTTTTTGGTTTGAGTTGTAACCTAGAAAGACACATTGTTTGCTTCGAAACTCTAACTTGTGTTTGGTGTAAGACTTTAAGAGAGGATAACAGGCACAACCAAAGGTTTTCAAGAAGATATAGTCAGATTTTTTTTGAAAAGTTTGTGAAAGGGACTAAAGTTATTGAGAATGGATGTAGGTAATCTGTTTACGAGATAAACTGAGGTACTAACAGCTTCTACCCAATATTTAGGGGAAAGATGTGATTGAGCTAAGAGGCTTAGGCCAATTTCTATGACATGTCTCTACTTTCTTTCGGCAATGCCATTCTGTTGGGAGGTGTGTGGATAGGTTAACCTATGAAGGATTCCATTGGTAGATAGGAAGCTTTGGAATTTGTTTGAGATGTACTCTCCACCACCATCGGTTTGGAGTTGTTTGATTTTGAGAGTGAAATAGTTTTCAACAAGACATTTAAATTTGACAAAAGCATCAAACGCATCAGATTTGTGTTTAAGAGTGAACAATCATGTATATCTTGAGAAATCATTTATAAAAAGAACATAGCAAGTGCTTCCATTTATTGACTGAATTGGAGAAATCCGCACATCCTATGAATAAGCTCTAAAGGGGCATGAGAAATTCAACTAGACTTAGAAAAAATTAATTGTTTGTTGTTGCCTAACTGACAAGAGACATTAAGGGACTGACTCGACTGAATTAAAGATATTGGAAGCTGATGCTTGTTGAGAATCTACTACACAACAGGTTTACTGGGGTGTACTAATCTATTGTGCCATATTAAGGGAGGTACTTTGACTCCAATGTGGCAAGTGAGAGCTCTCACTTTGTTTCTGGTGAAGTGCTGCAGCTGAATAGGGTAGAAGCCATCCTTACTGGCCCCTTGCAAGAGGATCCTTCTTGTGAGGTTGTCCTTAATCAAAAAATAGGTTGCTGTTAGTTCAAACACACAATTGGTATCACAGTAGAATTTATTTATAGAGAGAAGGTTTGCAGCAGCATCAGGGCAATGTAAGATGTCATTAAGGTAAAGCAAGGAATTTGAGGTGGGAAAGGAGGAGGAACCAGTATGGGAGATACCAAGCCCACTACCATTACCTATTGCCACTGTCTTATTGCCCTCGTATGGTTGCTATATGTTCAATTTGTCCAAGTCAAGTGTGATATGGATGTTAGCCCCTCTGTCTGCTAACCAATGATCCTCATCTTCTAGAGCAATGGATTGAGATGATATCGCAACAAGGTCTAATAGTGGATGGCGCCCTTGGAAAGCAAAGTCCATTCTGTGGAAACAATCGAGAGCTTGGTGGTTAACTCTGCCACAGATTTGGCATGGAGTCTTGTTTGCTGCAAAATTGCTGGAGATGGCTGCTCTGTTTGGATTAAAGTGCTTAGGGCAATCTAATAATTTGTTTTGCCTTGGATAGGCATGTTTTATAATCAAGTTAATACATGCTCTATATCAATCACAAGTGCTCAGTAATAAGGGGTGCCAACTGCCATGCATTCATACTTATAAACAACAAAATGCTCAAGAATAAGGGATGAGTCTTTCTGTGGAAAAGACTCATCCCTCCGCCTGGATGACTTTATAAACAACAAAATAAACTATAGTTGTGCAGATATTACTTTCCTATTTTCGAACCCAAAAAAAAACTGAGCCCTTTTTTTTTTATTTTTTTTCTAATAGAATAAGCCCTTTAGGTTAAGTATTAATATATGTATAGGTAAGGTGTGTCAGTTCTCCTAAATTTCCAAATAATGGTGGCTCTATATCTTCATTCTTGCTTCCATTGGTGAAACCTTGTTATGGAGCACATTAGAACTAAACAAGGAATGCATTATCCTTAAGAATATTGAAGGAATACATGTTTCTAAGAATATTGAAGTGTTAACCCATGATACCCATCCATGGATGACTTCAAAAGGTGAGTTTCTCCTAAATTTTGTGAAACAAGAAGACTTTTTCCCATCCATGCATATACGTTGATTTACAAGGAGAGTATAAATTGTCGTTTATACAAGAATCAATTGTATGCGATCTTTTCCTTTGAGTAGCAGTAGACTGTTGGCGTGGTCTCCACGATTTCTTTATAAGTTGACATGGTCTTCTTGTTTTGCATTGCTAGCGATTATTGCCTTTGTTGAATAGTGTTGCCTTGTGTGAATGGATAGAATTCAAATGCATGCTTTATAAGGAAAGAATTCCATAATTCGTAATTCACCAAATCACGTTTGGTTGACTTACTGGTCTACATGTTTGACTTCAAATATTTTTAACCCTTTTAGAAAAAATGTTTTTTTTTAAATATTTCTCTGCGTTTAACTTGTACCTAAAAAGAGAGATTGCGAAAAATGACCTAGCGACTTCTTGCAACCTCTAGTGATGGTCCGATAGCTTCTGATGGTGGTCTAGCTAGATTTGAGAAGATAATCTCAAACTTAAAAAATATTTTACAGTTTTAGAAAAGGTTTCATTTATTTTTCTCTTAGGCTCCGTTTACTTCGACATAAAAATGATTTTCGTCGGAAAATATTTTCAGGAAAGCAATTTTTTCTAAGAATATTTTATGTCGAAAACATTTTTAAGGCGTTTACTGTGCACACGGAAAATAATTTTTTTAAAAATATTTTTTTATATATATTTTTTTCCAATAAGGTCCCCGCCGGGACCTCCACAAGACATATTCGAGACCTCGCAAGGACCTGCTAGGGACCTTGCCGAGACTTGATCGGAACCTCGTCGGGACCTGCCCAGGACTTGACCGGGACCTGCCCTGGACTTCTTATGGACCCGCTGGGACCCACCCAGTACTTGACCGGGACTTGACCAGGACTTGATCAGGACTTGCCTCGGACCCCGCCGGGACTTGACCGGGACCCACCCGGGACTTGCTAGGGACCAAACCGAGACCTGCTAGGGACTTGACCGGGACCCCGACGGGACTTGACCAGAACCTGCCCGGGACTTGACCGGGCAAGTCCCGAGCGGGTCTTGGGCAGGTATGGTCAAGTCTCGGGCAGGGACCTAGGCAAGTCCCTGGCCAGTCTTGGTCAAGTCCCAGCAGGTCCTGGGCAAGTCCCGATCAAGTCTCGAGCAAGTCCTAGGTGTGTCCCGATTAAGTCTCGGTCAAGTCCCGAGTGGGTCCTAGCCGGGTCCCACCGGGGTCCCACGTAAGTCCCGAGCGGGTTTCGGGTGGGCCCTGGGCGGGTTCCTGTCAAATCCTGGTCAAGTCTCAAGCGAGTCTCGGTTAAGTCCTAGGCGGGTCCCGGTCAAGTCCAGAGTAGGTCCTATCAGATGCCGGGCGGGTCCCGGGCAGGTCTCGGGTGGGTCCTAGACGGGTCCTGGGCGAGTCCCGGTCAAGTTTCGGCGAGGTTCTGGACGGGTCTTAGCAAGTTCCATCGATTTAAGAATGAAATACTCATAGTCGGAAAATGGTTTATGGTTTTCAAAACTGTAAACCATTTTCCGAAAATTAAAGAAGAATTTCTGGTCAAAAAGAAAATATTTTCCGTTGACCACTATTTTACGTCGAAGTAAATACCATAAAATGTGAAAATTATTTTCTAAAAACTATTTTACGTCGAAATAAACGGAGCCATCGGAAAATATTTTCAGGAAAGTCATTTTCCTTAAAATGTTTTATGTTGAAAACATTTTACGGCGTTTACCGTGCACACGAAATTTTTTTTTTTTTTTAATATCTTTTTCTATATATTTTTTTTTCCAATAAGGTCCCCGCTGGGACCTGCACAGGACTTGTTCGAGACTCCGCAAGGACCTGCCCTGGACCCCGCCGAGACTTGATCGGGACATGTCTAGGACCTTGCCGGGACCTGCCCGAGACTTGATTGGGACTTGCCCGGGACCCCGCCGGGACCAGCCCAGGACTTGACCAAGACTTAACCGAGACTTGCCCGGGACCCCGCCAGGACCTGCCCGGGACTTGACCAGGATCCTGCTAGGACTTGACCTAGACCCACCCGAGACTTGCCCGAGGCCCTCTCGAGACTTATCTGAGACCTCGTTGAGACTTGACGGGAACCCGCCCGGGACTTGCTAGGGACCCCGCCAAGACTTGACCGAGACCCTAAGGGGACTTGATCGGGACCTACCCAGGACCCGACCGAGCAAGTCCCGGGCGGGTCTTGGGTAAGCCCGGTCAAGTCTTGGGCGGTTCCCAGCGGGATCCTAGGCAAGTCCTGGGTGGGTCTCGGTCAAGTCCCGACAGGTCTTGGTCAAGTCCCGGCGGGTCCCGATTAGGTCTCGGGCAGGCCCTGTCAAGTCCTAAGCGGGTCTCGATCAAGTCTAGGGCAAGTCCTAGGCGGGTCCCGGTCAAGTCTTGGTCAGGTCCCAGTCAAGTCTCGAGCGGGTCCCGTCGGGGTCCTGGGCAAGTCCTAAGCAGGTCCCGGTCAGGTCCCAGGCGAGTCCCGGTCAGGTCCCGAGCAGGTCCCTAGCAAGTTGCGGCCTGTTCCCGGGTGCGTCTCGGCCAAGTCCCGAGTGGGTCCCGGTCAAGTCCCATGCAGGTCCTGGCGAGTGCTAGGTCTAGTCCCGAGAGGGTCCCGGTCAGGTCCCCAACAGGTCCCGAGCAAGTCCCGATCAAGTCCCGGGCAAGTCCTAGCGGGGTCCCGGTCAAGTCCAGGGCAAGTCCCGGCGGGGTCCGGGCGGTTCCCGGTCAAGTCCTGGGCGGGTCCCGATCAAGTCTTGGGCAGGTTCAGGCAGGTCCCGTTCAAGTCCGGTTAGGTCCCGGGCTGGTCCTTACGCAGTCCTAAGTAGGTCCTATGCGAGTCCCGGTCAAGTCCCTGCGAGGTTTTGGGCGGATTTTGACAAGGTCTATAGATTTAAAAATGAGATGCTCATAATCGGAAAATGGTTTATGGTTTTCAAAACTGTAAACCCTTTTCCAAAAATCAAAGAAAAATTTTAGGTCAAAAGGAAAATATTTTCCGTTGAGCACTATTTTACGTCGAAGTAAACACCGTAAAATGCGGAAATCATTTTTTGGAAACCATTTTACATCAAAGTAAACGAAGCCAATATTGTTTGCATCTGAAACGGTCAATTAAATGCACATTAAATATATATTATAATCCATATAATTATTTGAAATACCAAAAATAAATCATTTTATTTATTTATTTGAGATAAAGCTAACAGTCCCCTACTATTTCAAATCACTTTGATAACTAGCTAGTAAATGAAAATTTTGTGCATTTTTTTCAAAAATAAGTCGCTTCAATGAGCGTGTCTTTTGTACTTGAACTTTCACCGAGTGTAGATATATTGAGACTACGCATGTCAAGGTGATCAGTGAACAAATCTTAAAGTGATAATCCTATTATACTAGTCGGATATATTACATGAGTTTATTTTCTGATTCTCCGAGTGTTTCACTTATTCTGCACTTTTCTGTCCCTGTGCAATATCCCAATTTCATGAGAGCTCTTGGTACGATCAATACTATAGGAAGCGGTCACACTTCCTACTCTCATATAGGTAAGTTCATCAAAAGTGATCCTATTTCACCTCGACAATTTTGTCTATGAACTTTCTTTTGGTTTTCATAACCATACTTCTCAATCACTTTCTAAATGTAATGAGATTGTATCAAGGATAAGCCATCAATTATTCTCACAATTTTGATCACGAAGATCACATCAGCCTCTCCAATATCCTTAATGTCAAAGTCAGAAGAAAGAAACTTTTTAGCTTCTTCTACACATTGAAGGTTACTGCCAAATATTAATATATCATCTACATACAAACGAATAATCACACTATATTTATAATACACATTTATGTACACCATTCACTCTAAATTCAAGAGATAAAACTATTTTATCAATTTTTGCATGATATAGTTTAGGAGCTTGTTTTAAACCATATAAAGACTTAATCAATTTACAAACTTTATACTCATGTCTTGGCAAAACAAAACTTTTAGGTTACTCCATATAAATCTCTTCATCTAGGTCACCATTTAGAAACACAATTTTTACATCCATTTGGTGAACAACTAAATTATTAACAGTAACAAGAGAAATTAAAACTCAAACATTGCATATTCATTCATGCAATAGGAGCATATGCGTCAAAATAGTCTATCCCTTCTCTTTTTCTATAACCTTTAGAAACAAAACAGGCTTTAAACTTATTAAAGGTACAATCAGCATTATGTGTTTTTTTTTTCCTTCTAAATATCCATTTACATCCTATTGCTTTTTCTTTTTTTTCTTTTTTTGAATAGAATTGAGATTCTTATATCATAACTTGAAAAGTCTAGAGTACAAAGACTCCAAACAGCAAGAGCTAAACGCTCTAAGAGGAGAATATCTTGAATACAACATGGAATTTCTTCCAACCAAATCTGTTCAGTCTCCAGCCCGCCAATAGCCCTTTGAGCAAGACAATGGGCGACTGTGTTACCTTCCCTGTGAATATGCATTGCGCGCCAGCTTCGGAAGCAAGATAAGCCCATCTTGATGTCCTCAATGATGTGCCCATAAGAACTCCAGTTCTGGGAGATAGCAAGAATGGCTTTGATAACTTTTTGAGCCTCTGTCTCTATGAGATCATTCTGGGCGGATAGGAGATACAAATCATCAAGATACGCCAGGGTGGTTCGACCTCATTGTCGACACTCTTGGTATTGTTGGAATAACGATTGCTCAAATTCCGATGATAAAAATCGTGCCTTGAGTAGCCGCTTCGTCTTCAACCATGAAGTCATCGGCCTCTTCCCTTGTCGGGCTTAGGAAACCTGTAATTGTTCCCACCAAGCAAATGCTCCTCCTTTGAACTTGTATGCCAACAACTTCACCTTGTGATCCTCGTGAAAACTCATATAATTAAAGAACCTATCTACCTCCATCACCTAATCTAATAAATCTTTGATGTGAAAATGTCCGCCGAATGATGGGAGATCAATCTTCATCCGGTATTCATGGGATTCCTCCCTACCATAATCCTGACACCTAGGTTGCTCTCCATAAACACCTCAGTAGCCAGCACCTTCATAGACATTCCCCATATTGCCAGTATATGAGTGCAGGCCGCTGGTGATGAAACGAAGTCTTCATCATCACTAAAATCATCATAGACCGGTGGTCAGTTTATGAGTACAGGCCGCTCGTGATGAACAAGCCTCACTCGGATCCCATCATTATCATAGGCATCATTGTCCTTGTGATTACGATTACGACCCAATTGCAACTGGCAGAACGCCTGCTGCCTCGTCTACTGGAACTCCTAGAATTCGGCTCTCGAAAGGATTTGTAAGCTGAAATTGTGTGTATTTTAATTCTGCTATAAGGATGAGTTTTCTAGATTTGGCTGTCCCAAAATGGTTTTACTGCTAAGGGGTTCTTCAATGAGTTTCCACTTCATCACCTAAATTGTTATGTCTGATTAGTTTATTGCTTTACTTATTTTGGTAATTGTTGTGTGGCTGTTAAATTTTTAAATTAATTAATTATATTACTGTTTTTAATACTAAAATGCACCAACAATTTACATTAATAGAATCTATAAATTTTGGTATGTAACAGCTCAAGAATTGATCAGAGAGGAAAAGGTGAAAGTGATTATTGGCATGCACACATGGCAGGAAGCCGTTGTAGTAGCTGATGTTGGAGGGCAAGCTAATGTTCCGGTCATTTCGTTTGCAGCACCAGCCATCAACCCACCTGTAACATCGCTTCGTTGGCCTTATTTGATACAAATGGCTAAAAATGGTTTTGAACAAATAAAGTGTATTGCAGATATTGTTCAGGACTGCAATTGGCGAAGGGTCATAGCGATTTATGAAGATGAAACATATGGTGGTGATTCCGGAAAGTTAGCAATTTTATCTGAGACTCTCCGAAATGTTGGTTCGAAAATTGAGTACCGTTTGGTTCTGCCACCACATCCTTTGGTGTCTGACCCTGAACATGTTGTCCATGAAGAGCTGGATAAGCTAGTGAACAAACAAAGTCTCGGGTTTTCATAGTTCTTCAGTCATCAGTAGAGATGGCGACTCATTTGTTTAGAGAAGCTAAGCAGATGGGACTTGTAGGAAATGACTCATCTTGGATTATTGCAGACAACATTGCAAATTTGCTGCACTCTGTTAATGATTCCGTCATATCCTCCATGGAAGGTGCATTAGGAATCAAGACTAACTATTCTGAGAATCAAGATTTTTATGCCGAGTTTCGGAAAATTTTCAGAGCTTAATATCCGGAGGAGCATAACTGTGACCCTGGAATTTATGCCCTGCGAGCATACGACAGCATTAGAATTGTTATACAAGCGATAGAGAAAATGTCTGGTAACACTACTAGTCAAAAGATGTTGTTAGAAAAAATATTATCAAGCCATTTCTTCGGTCTAAGTGGAAAAATACATTTTGAAGCAGGCCAACTCACAGACACTCCTATATTGACAATTATTAACGTTGTTGGGAAGGGGTACGAGGAAATAGACTTGTGGAAACCAGAGTTTGGTTTCAGAAAAGGAGAAAAGAAAATTTTGGCCAGTCATGTAATTTGGCCTGGGAATTTAAATCGGACTCCGAAAGGTTGGGAAATACCTACTCATGCAAAGCCACTGAAAATTGGAATTCCTGCTAAAGCAACATTTGAAGTTTGTGAAGGTTGAGTATAGGGAGAAACCGCATCCGAACAAATATGATGGTTTCTCCATTCAAATTTTCTGGAAGGTGCTGGAACTCTTAGAGTTTGATCTGCCTCACCAATTTGTGGAATATAATGGCACCTACACTGATCTGGTTTATGTTAGGAAATTAATCCTATTTCTTAAGACCCGTAAGATGCGAAAAATAAGAAGAATGAGGAATAACAAAGATAAGCAATCACATACGACACAACGATTTAAGTGGTTCGGCTTAACAAGCCTACATCCACTGACGGAGACGACCCGGAGAAAATCCACTATCAAAAGATGGAGTACAAAAATAGTAGAGAGAAAATCACTCAGATCCCAAAGCCCCAATACACCCAAATCTCACTATTACACAAGAAAGATTATTCCCAAAATAGAATACAAAAGACAGATGTACAAACTCTTCTTTTGCTGGAACAGATGGCGGCTGATCTCTATTTTCTTCTCTCACTCTGCAGCACCCTTTTTTCTTCTAATCACTTGTTTTTGGCTCCTCCAAAAACCACCAAGAAGAAAACACCCTTGCTGCCTTTGTACCTCCTCTCAAATTCTCTCTTTTTTCTCCTCCCTTGGTGCTTCACGTTTTTTACACACACAAATTCACCTTGTGTTTTGTTCCTTATATAGAAGCTTAACTTTCTTTTTACATGTTGGTCTAAGATTTCTACTATAAGTCAAATAAGGAGTCCAATTACACATAGGAGAATGACTCCAAAACAAACTTGGACAAAAGTATCCTAAACTCAAAAAAAGTAGAGAACTAGTAGGGCCCACGTGTGATAGGTGGCAAGTTACACCTAACAGTTTATCGTGTCTTTAATAAGGTAACAGCTTTTTCTCCGCCATTTGTCATTGAGAAGTCCTTATTCAATGAAAATCTGAGGTCCACGATACACTATAAACTTAATTAATGTTCAATTATTATGTGCCAATTCTGTTTACTGATTTTACCATAAACAGGAAGCCTTATTATTGTACAAACCACTGCTTTTCGATTTAATATTATATGTAAATGATACACCACCCATTTGTATTGTGTTTTTTTGCCTGAGCAATACAAATCCGTAAGTAATATTCTATGAATAACTTTAACTAAAGCCCCTAGGAAAAGCAGTGAATCTTTGAGTAACTACTTTCTCTCTCTCTCTCTTTTATATAGTTACAATCAATTGTTCTGATTAGGTGTGTATGCTTGTCATGTGGGTCGAAATACAATAAAAAGACTTATGACGCTGTCATTGGCGACGTGACCATACTTGCCGACCGGTTGCAATGCGTGGATTTTATACTTCCATATACGAGTTGTCAGATTTGGTGACTTGCTTTCACAAGTCTTATCGTGGGCCTACAGCAGTATGGCATCCATATTTTTTGACTTGTTTTTCTCTCACACACGTTCATTTTGCTCTCCATTGATTGAGCTTCTTCTAGAAGCTTTGTGAAAAGGCTGGCTTTGTTTTATTATTTGAAGCCATTCGGTCATAGAAGAGGAGGGCAGCAACTTTAGCCGAAAAGAGAGAAAGAAGAAAAAGAAACGCTTGCCGAGAGAGACAGAGAGGGGCTTGTGCTGCATAGAGAAAAAGGCGTACACCATTTTTTTTCATTTTGATCTCACTTTTAGAGTGCTGAAATGCTAAAAGAATTTTAGAGAATATTATTTTTCTCTTTTGTGTTTAATTCTCTTTTAAATGAAATTGGAGTGTATTGAAGCTTTTGGGTTTGAGTGGTTTTGTTTGTACTACTTTTTGTACTCTACTTTTTTGTTAGTAAATTTTTCCTGAATTATCTCCGCAAGTGGATATAGGCTTGTTAAGCCGAATCACTTAAATCTTAGTGTCCTGTGTAGTTGTGTTATTTTTATATTCTGTACTTTTCTATTTCTTTGGTGATCTTGGAATTTACATTTGTCACAACATGAGTCAGATTTGGCGATGATAGTTCCGGCAAAACTTGAAGGTTCAGTACCAATGACATTTACCAAACCTTTCACCTGGAGAATGTGGGAGGTGACTGGTGCCATCTTGATGTACACGATGATCATTGTTTGGTTCCTAGAGCGCCAATCGAATCCAGAATTTAGTGACCCATGGAAGAATCAAATTAGCACTGCACTTTGGTTTACCTTCTCCTCTCTATTCTTTGCTCATAGTAAGTATAAAGTATCAATATTAGTATAGAGCCGCCCATCGACATTCTATTATATATGCTAGCTCTATGGAAAACTAACTAATTGCTTTAGTTATGATTTGAAAGCACTCATATCACATGGTTTGATGTTGCAGGGGAGAAAGTCCACAACAACTTAACACATATGGTTGTTGCAGTGTGGCTCTTTCTCGTGTTGATACTAACCTCAAGCTACACTGCTAGTCTGTCGTCAATGCTCACCGTGCAAAAACTGGAACCAAATGTTACAGATATTGAGTGGTTAAAGAAGAACAACTTGAAAGTTGGTTGCGATGGCGGTCCATTCGAACAGAAATATATCGAGAATGTGCTTAACTTCAAGCCAGAGAATATCGTGAAGGTTGTCAGAGAAGACAAGTTCCCAAAGGAATTCAAAAGCAACAACATAAATGTTGCCTTTCTTGAACTCCCATATGAGAAAGTTTTCCTCGATAAGTATTGCAAGGCATACACTGGCACTAGGGCCGGCAATTTTGACACGACCCGCAAATCCGACACGAACACGACACGAAAAAACAGGTATTGGGTTTGGGCTAATCGGGTTCGGGTCGTAATCGGGTCTACCCGATTAAGACCCGGAAATTTCGTGTCTGGCGGGTCGACCCGCCAGACACGATTACTGTGCGGGTCTGGCTGGTCGACCCGCCAGACCCGCATAGTATCCGGGTCTGGCGGGTCTGGCGGGTCGACCCGCCAGACCTGGTTTTTTTTTTTTCTTTTTCCTGGACCCGTCACCCGCCAACCGCAACCCGGTTTGTTTTTTTCTTGGTTTTTTTCTGGACCCGGCACTGGGGCACGCACGACTCTCTTCTCTCTCGCCTCAGTCTCCTCAGACACTCCTCACGTCAGACTTCAGTAAGTCAGTTTGCTTACTTTACCAATTACCATTTGATTTTTGAACTAAAAAGTAAAAATAAGTCTCTCTAGTCTCTGTAACGTAAGCGTAACCTAACCCTCTCCCTGACTCCCTCTCACTCGGTCTCTCCCTCTCCCTCCGTCACCGACAGTCCGGCATCCCACAGTCCCACTCGGCCACTCGTGACTCTCCCCGTCTCCCGATTCTCCCTCTCTCTCTCTCGGGTCTCCACAGCTCCACTCTCCCAGTCTCCCTCCTCCTCGTGGGCCTCCTCCGCTCCTCGCCGTTAGGAACTTAGGGGCCTTAGGCGTTAGCAAGAGCCAAGAACGTACCTCACCGTCGCCGACTCGCCGTCCTCACCGAGTCACCGTTGCCGTCAGCCGCAGGCCCGCAGCTCTCTGTCTCTCGTGGTATGTCTCTGACTCTGATTTTTTTTTTTTTTTTTTTTGTAAGTCTAGACTTTGATTTTAATTGTTTGAAAATTTTATATATATTGACATTGTAGTCTGTAGACTCTGATTTTGAATCTTGGATTGTTTGAATTTTTGATATATATTTGTCTTTCAAGCAATTATGTGAATCATGTGATATTATATGGTTTAGGGTTTATACCTTAATGGCTTAATTACATTTCTCTGACTCTGATTTTTTTTTTTTTTTTTTGTAAGTCTAGACTTTGATTTTAATTGTTTGAAAATTTTATATATATTGACATTGTAGACTCTGATTTTGAATCTTGGATTGTTTGAATTTTTGATATATATTTGTCTTTCAAGCAATTATGTGAATCATGTGATATTATATGGTTTAGGGTTTATACCTTAATGGCTTAATTACATTTCTCTGACTCTGATTTTTTTTTTTTTTTTTTTTGTAAGTCTAGACTTTGATTTTAATTGTTTGAAAATTTTATATATATTGACATTGTAGACTCTGATTTTGAATCTTGGATTGTTTGAATTTTTGATATATATTTGTCTTTCAAGCAATTATGTGAATCATGTGATATTATATGGTTTAGGGTTTATACCTTAATGGCTTAATTACATTTTTTTTACTATATATTAGTGTACATAATTTTGCTAAATCATTGATTGAATTTGCATTGTTGAACAATTTATGGCAAATATGGCCAAAGCAATGATTTTTTTTAATTAAAAATAAAGATTTTAAAAACTTAAAACTGAAAATAAAATTGGGGGATTAAAAGTAGAATGGAACTTCATAAAGAGAGAGAGAGGAAAATAAAAAAGATATTTAGATTAACCATAGTTGCTTATTGCAAGATTTGGGTTGGATTATTTTATTTCACTTAGCTATATAGCTTTTAATTTATTCTTAAATATTTAATTTATAGTTATATAGCATATAGTCATTAGTCATATACTTTAATAGTTTAACTAATGATTATGTAATTTATGTGTGTAGATGAATATTGAAGAAGTTCTTGAAGATGCATTCGACATTGATGACGATGTGGTCGAATTACCGTCACTAGAAGGTGACTCTGTTTCTGTGGGGACTGGGAGTAACAAAAAGGGAAAGAAGCGGAGGAGGACCTCAACTGTTTGGCAATATTATGATGTCGTTCCCAATACGGATCCAAATGACCCGGAGGTGTGGGCAAAATGCAAGACATGTGGTAATAGGTACAAGGCTCGAAGTTCATATGGGACTGGGAATTTGAGAAAGCACATTCAAGTTTGTGGGGGGGCAAACACTCGTGATGTTGGGCAGATGCTCTTAGCTGGGAAAGCAGGATCTCTGTCAGTAAGTGGCTCTAAATTTGATCCCAAAGTATATAGAGAATTGTTGGTTGCTTTGATTATTAAGCATGATTTGCCCTTTTCATTTGTTGAATATGATGGTTTAAGACAATTACATCAGTACTTGCGTGGTGATGTACCCTCTATATCTAGAAATACTGCTAAGGCAGATTTGGTTAAGATGCATATGAGGGAGAAAGAAAAGATTAAATCTATGTTGCATGCTTGTCCTGGGAGGATTTGTTTAACATCTGATATGTGGACGTCTTTGACAACCGATGGATATATGTGCCTTACTGCACATTTTATTAACAAAGATTGGGTATTAACTAAAAGGGTGTTAAACTTTTCTTTTATGCCCCCACCACATGATGGTGTTTCTTTGAAAGAAAAGATATATGATTTGCTACAAGAGTGGGGGATTGAGAACAAGATTTTTACTATAACATTGGACAATGCTTCTGCTAATGATCGTTGTGTTGACTTTTTAAAGCAAACACTGAACATTAAGAAAGCCCTTCTTTGTGAAGGTGAGTTCTTTCATATGCGTTGTTGTGCCCATATTCTTAACTTGATTGTGCAAGATGGATTAAAAGAAATTGATGATGCTATCGAAAAGGTTCGAGATAGCGTAAAGTATATTAAGGGATCACAAGGGCGAAAACAAAAATTTCTTCATGCGGTAAATCAAATGTCATTGGACAGTCATAAGGGATTAAAACAAGATGTGCCAACCAGATGGAATTCTACTTATCTTATGCTTGAGAGTGCTATTCATTATCGTAGTGCTTTTAGTTATTTGGCAATGATTGATTCAAACTATACACCGCATTGTCCTAGTGCACTTGAGTAGGAAAAGGTGGGTGATATCAGTAGTTTCTTAGCTTGCTTTTATGAAGCTACATGTGTTTTTTCTGGTACTAAGTATCTTACTGCCAACCTATACTTTCCCGTAGTTGCCATGATTTATTTATCTTTGAAGGAAGACATTGTGAGTGAAGATGAGCATAGAAGATTAATGGCAACTCAAATGATCTCTAAATTCGAGAAATATTGGTTAGAATTCAGTGCAGTGTTGGCCATAGCAGTTATATTAGATCCTCGTTATAAGCTTCATCTTGTAAATTATTACTATACGAAGATCTATGGAGTTATGGATTCTATACAATTCGAGAATGTTCGTGAGAAAATTAAGAATCTTTTTATGGAGTATAGTGCTTCTTCTAATACTTCAAGTTCAAGCTCCATAACTGCTCGGCGCCCCCAAGTACCTAGAGCAAAACTATCTTGGCAAAAGGTGAATAATATCATTAATTTCTTATCTTTTTTGTAACTTAGTATATATATATATATATATATATATATATATATATATATATATATATACTCACTTATTTATGTTTATATTCTCTTTGTTTTATACTTTCATGTAGGACTATTTAGCATTTGCTGGAGATGATATTAATTTTTAAAAGAATCAATTGGACATTTATTTGGAGGAGCCTAGGTCTGTCGATTTGGATGATACATTTGACATCCTTTCATTTTGGAAAGGAAATCAATTTCGATATCCTGAAGTAGCTGCTATAGCTCGTGATGTTTTGAGTATTCCTGTTTCTACTGTTGCTTCGGAATCCACTTTTAGCATTGGTGGACGTGTGATTGATCAATATAGGAGTTCACTCAAGCCTGACATTGCTGAGGCATTAGTTTGCACCAAAGATTGGTTATATGGAGATGAAGGTAATATTAGTTATTTCCATATTTAATTTCTTCGTTTATGTGTATTATTTTTTTATTACACTATAATAAAATAATACTAATTCTTCTTATTTTTTGATATAGAACTCACACAAATGAAGTTGGACTTGGATGGCAAAGAAGATGATGTTTTGACAATTTCCTGTGACATTCCAGATTCATCTGGAGCACAATCTATTAATATTTCTTAAACTGATTATATTTGTAGTGTTTTATAATTTATATCTTTGGACTTTGATTATATGGGTGGATCATGGATGCCTTCATGGATCCTTAAGTGGAGTGGCATAATAGACATTGGCTCATGGGAACCTATTTTGTATTTTGCAAGGAATTATGAATCTAATGTTGATGTAGTTTTGAGTTTTGTTTCTTTTTGTATTTATTATTTTGTTTTTGTTAGCTTTTTTTTTATTTCGTTGCTAAAATGAAAATCACTTAAATTATAACTATTCTATTATATTACACATTTTGATAAATGTATTTGCAGTATGAAAGTATCAAATATGAGTAGAAAATTACTAGATATCGAATGTTAATTGTTACTGGCGGGATTATATGCATATGAGAAGTGAATTTCACAGACCACAGTCCTCAAAAGGATTGGCCACCATGGAAAGCAAAACCCACCAGAAACAAGAATCCTACCATTGCTTGAGCATGCACTGGGGAAAAAGAATCCTGTCATTAAAGCCTAACACTCTTTTCCACTTCCCTGGCCAGTGGTCACCCTAAGAGGACAAGGCTACTCAAATAATGTCACAACCAACTTCAACTCCAGATGCTGCAGCCTTCTCGAAGAATGGGATTCCAATGCATATCTTTGTATCCACAGAAACTATTCACCACCAACCCATTCTTCACTTCAACAATCTAGGGAAGAAAATTCGATGGAACCCTCACACAAAACATTGGGTTGAAAAGTCAACAATCTCCAGTTCCACATATAAAATCCTATCCAACTTCCTTAAACCCTTCCAAAACATTTATGATCTCTTTTTTTCCTGAAACCCACTCCAGGAGACCCTTTAACCTCCTCTGTCTTTGCACAATTAAATAAGGATCTTGGTCTTCTATGGCTCTCATAGTCTCATGGTCATGGAATTCAAAAATATTGAGTCTTGGCCCAGGGTTGGATGCTAAAAAAAATGTCTGAGAATTTGTATCTTTATTCAAATTAATTTTTTAACACTTTTGTTACATGTGGGACTAAATTATAAGTGAACTATTTTAATAAATGAACTTACTTGTTTTAACTTTTAACTTTTAAGTTTAGGTGAAATTATGAGTTTAGTAATTTATTTTGGAGTACAATTTGTCAATTACGGTCACTTTCCAATTTTTTTTTTTTTTTCTTATCCTTTATTAAAACCTTTAATCTCTTAGAAGTTAGAACTCAATTTTTTGCATTGACTATATTGATGTATTAGTATTATTATTACAATTTTGAATTTTAATTTTTTTTTTTAAAAAAAAAAAATTATAGTTTAGGGTAATCGGGTCGTGTCGGGTCGTGTCTACCCATTTATACCCGGTTATTTTAAACGGGTAAAACGGGTCGTGTCGGGTTACCCGATTATTTTCGTGTCATAATCGTGTCAAACCCGATTACCCGTTTAGCTAAACGGGTCGTGTCTGGGTATAAGCTAATCGTGTAATGGGTACCCGCGGGTCTAATCGGGTCGTGTATGGGTACCCATTTTGCCACCCCTAACTGGCACCATATATTCCACAAGATCTGGAGGATTGGGCCTTGCGAGTGTTAACTGAAACATTGCAACAAACTCACTTCCACGCACACACCCCTTAAATTTTAGAATAATGCCTCTTGATATTCTTTATTATGCATTCATAATTCTAATAATAGAGTATACTCTGTTTAAAAGATGTTCAACTTTGCAAAGAAACAATTTTGCACAGAGTCTACAGCAGCTAAACTAATTGAGTAATGCTATACAAACTTCCACTTCTTCACACTCATAAGTAGCTTTTAAACTTGTCATTGAATTTGTGATAGATCTTTATTGATTTTGAACATAATACTGGTTTTAAAAGCAATCTATATATGGATGTAAAGAAATAAGAGTGTGTATATGTATAGCATTACTGAAACTAATTTCATTTCCCATTCAAGTTAATGCTTATGCTTAGAATGGTGCAGCTAGAGAGATAACTGGACATAAAATACATGTTAGATATTTATTAAACCAACTGTACGTACCAAGTTGGATCCCCTACTTTTTCTGTCATACGTACATATATGAGACCTGCTATTTAGTACACCTTAGGATTCACAAACACTCATGTATGAGTCCTACAAATTTAATGGTTGATTTTCAAAATGAGAGGATAGGAAAATTAATATAAGAAAGCATTTCTCTACGTATATATGCGGATGCGTGTTTTTGTTTATCTATTCCATATATACCTACATTAATTATTGTATAAGTTTTGGGCAGGGCCAATTAAGAAACCCCTTTAAGGTTTAACTTTTTCCTTTTATCACCCTTTTGGAGTCCTCTTAGAAAGTAAAAATCTGTTTCATCTACTACCAACAAGACCTATAGAAATCTTCTTTTGTTCCCCATTCAAGCATTCCAGAAAGGTTCGCCATTTACCAGGGATTTTTCTGAAGCCATTCTAAAGCTATCGGAGAAGGGTGAGTTAAAGTCACTGGAAGATAAATGGTTGACTCCCTCACAAGAATGCTCACCCAACAGAACTTCCAGCAAACCTGAAAGCTTGAGCCTCCGGAGCTTTGAGGTTCTCTATCTACTATCTTTTGGCACCTCTACCATTTGTCTTCTACTATCGCTAATCCGCTTACCAATAGATCGTTGGCAACATCAAGTTCCAGGTGATGAGAGCGTTTGGAAGATGGTTAGACTCGTAAGATACTTGAACAACAAGAATCTGCAAAGAGCTCCAGCTTTGGCGGACACAGACGACAGCTTATGGAAGAAAGCAGCTACACTAGTAAAATACTTTTATATGAACAAAGCAAGAAGCGCTCCAACTCGGGCAGATACATCGGCTACAAATGAGACGCATTAGATGACGTAATCCTCTTATCCTGGCCGGGTTTTTAATCCTCATCAAGAGAATGTGGTTGGTTAGATATGAAGTAGTAATGAATAAAGTTTATGTTGATTATCATTATCTATCAATGTTGGTTATAAAACCATTGTATTTAAATGACAATTTCTGATGGAATAAAGTTTATGATTGATATTATATATTTAGGGTTAAATATTCTTTTGCTTCTTAGGATTTAAACTCTTTATTTTTTTCCCTTAGTATATGAGATTTTCATAAAGACGAAGATGGTACTTCCGATAAAATTCCGTCCAAAACTTAACAGAATGTCACATCAGTACCAATCAAATGTTATCACGTATCATATAATTAATTTTTTTAAAAAAAAAAAAACCTAAAAAGGATTAAAAAAATTATATTCTTACAAGAAAAAAAATATATATTGGCCACCCCATCTGGCCAGTTTGGGGTGGCTGGGCCACCCCAAGGAGCTAAAGGGGTGGCCCTCTCACTCGCAGTAGTTCCAGCTCTCTCTCTCCACAACTATGGCTTCCTTCATTTCCAACCTCTCTTCGATTCCTGTGTCAATCTCCATTGTGCCTTCATCTTCCTCTTCCTCTATGGGTTTTATAGCATAACTACATGTTTCTTTTGAGGAATAGATTGGAATTCCAAGTCTTCAAAATCAGTGAAGCTCAGAGAGGACTGGAGGAACAGCTCCAAACCCCCATCCGACAAACTAGCCAAAGGGGTGGCCGAAACCACCCTCAAACCCATTGGGGTGGTTTCGGCCACCCCTTTGGCTCCAAGCCACCCCATCCGGCCATGGGGGTGGCGGGGTCCGGCCATGGGGGTGGCTCGCCACCCTCATATCAGCCAGATGGGGTGGCCCATGGCCAAAGGGCTTGGCCAGCGGAGTCACCCCAAATTTTTTTTTCTTTTTTCTTTTTTCTTTTTTTTCTTTTTTGAAAAAAACATAAATATTTAATCTTTTTAATTTATTTAAAAAATATTTTCTTAAAAAAATTAATTATATGACACGTGGTGGCATTTGATTGGTTCTGACGTGACGTTTCGTTAAGTTTTGGACGAAATTTTATCGGAGGTACCATCTCCATCTTTATGAAAACAACATGTACCTTCTATGATAAAAATGAAACTTTAAGGGAGAAAAAAAATATAGAGTTTAAACCTTGGGGAGCAAAAGAGTATTTAATCCTATTATTTATTAGGTGAAAGTTTCACTTACTTCCATCAACTTTGTTCCCGTTTACAATCATATCCGAAAGTTAAAAAATTCTCAATTTAATGCACCAATCTTTTAACAAATTTGTAATGTCATTCATCCGATAAGATTTTTTGTTAAATTCTAATGGAGGCCTTAAAATTTTTTAAAATACCTTTATTTTTTTAAATATTTAATTAAAGTATTTAGGGTAAAGTCCATTTAACCCTCTCAAACTACCACCCCAATGATAATCTACCCTCCAAACTATCAATTACAACAATTTACCCCATAAACTACCAAAACAGTGATAATGGACCCCCAATGCTAGCAAAACAATGAAATTACGCCCATAGAATTTTTAATAAGACAAAAATACCCATAAAATTTTGAAAAAAAAAAGTTAATTTTTAGTTTTATTTTTAGAAAGGGTAATTTCATCATTTTTTTAAAATTGGGGGTACAGTGTCGTTGTTTTGATAGTTTGAGGGATAAATTGTCACAATTGATAATTTGAGGGGTAAATTATTATTGGGATGATAGTTTGAAGGAATTAAATAGACTTTACCCAAGTATTTATGTAATTTTATAAATTGTATTTGAGAAAGTTTTCCTACCATCCATAAATATTGCAAGGGTACACTAGCATAATACGTACCACCAAATTTGGAGGATTGGGCATTGTAAGTAGTTTTTGTTTGTGCCTTTTCCATGCATACATTATTGTAGGGCTGAGCAGATTCACCGAGTGCCGAGTTTCGACCGAGTGCCGACCGAGTTCCGACCGGCACCGACGAGAAGACGGACGGTAGGCGGCGGGAATTTCCTCTTTCCGACATTTTTCGGTCGGTAGGCAGTACAAGCTTTCTGGAAGTCGGTTTTCGCCATTACCGACCCGACTCATACCGACATTCAAAACGACGTCGTTTTGATTAATTTTAAAAATACTTATATATGTCTACTCAAAACGGCGCCGTTTTGAGTAGCATATATATATATCTCTCTTCTCAGTTCTCATCGTGCGCCCTAACCCATTTCCCCCAAATTCCCAACCCTAGCGCCGCAGCCCTCGGCCCCTCGTGAGTCCGTGCCTTCCTCTCAGTCTCAGCCCTAACCCATTTCCCCCAAGTTCCCAACCCTAGCGCCGCAGCCCTCGTGAGTCTGTGCCCTCCTCTCAGTCTCAACCCTAACCCATTTCCCCCAAGTTCCCAACGCTAGCGCCGCAGCCCTCGTGAGTCGTGAGTCCGTGACCGGTGACCCTCCTGTCATCTCTTCGTCTCCTCTCCGCGGCTCCGCCTCTTAGCCGTCGACCGTCACTGTCTTGGGTCCCCGACGTCGGTCGTCTTCTCTTCTCAGTTCACCGTTTCTCCCAACGAAAACGACTAAACAAAGTATTCTTCTGATTACCTGATTGTTTTAGATTTTTTTGTTTGATTAATAATGTTTTTCACCTTGTACTCTTCTGTTCTTCTTTAAAGATCTTTACTTGAGTTGGGTACTTGGGTGTTACAAAACTTCATGCTCAACAGCTCAAGTGAAAGGGTTTGATCTTACTCTAGAGACCTATGTTAACGGAGAATATAGTACTCTATTTTTATCAGTTCTCTTTCGGATTTTGACAATGCCTTAATTAATAATTTAAAAATGTGATGAAAAAAGATTAAAAACAATATCTACTCCTGCGGTCCTGCCTTAATAATTTAAAAATGCTATCTTCATAGTTCATAATAACTAACATTATTGTGAAAATAAATATTTCACTTAATTGTGATTTCACTGATTTGAGTCATTTGACCTTACTTTTCATTTTGAAAATTTAAAGTCAAAAATAAAATATTTAACCAAAATTTAAGAGAGGAAAGGGTTATCATTGAGGATTTTTTGTCATTATTGAGGGTTTTTTTCTCATTATATAATCACTCACAAATGGATTCTCATGCTGCCACTTTTGCGAAAGCTCCACCTGCTTCTGCAAAGTCTGCTGCTACTGCTGCTTCTTCTGCAAAGTCTTTACCTGCTACTGCTACTGCAAGGTCTTCACCTGCTGCTACTACTGCAAGGTCTTCACCTGCTGCTGCTACTGAAAGGTCTTCTCCTGCTGCTGCTGTTGAAAGGTCTTCTCCTGCTGCTGCTGCTGCGGAGGGAATTTTACCCGTACCTTCGCCGACTACATCAGGTGGTGCTTCTCATACTTCATCTCTTGATATTCCAGTTACTCCCATGGAAGTTGAAGATGTTGAATATGAGTCTGGGAATGTTCATAGAAGTAGTAGTGTAAGGGATGCTAGTTCTATAGGAACTGGAAGGGGTCGTGGGAGTCATGGGAGTCGTGGGGGTCGTCCACCACAACCTAGGAAACAAAAAAATATGTCCAAACCATCTGCAGCATGGGAACATTTCACTAGGGATGAGAGTTCTTCCCAAGATGACCCTATGGCCCATTGTAATTATTGTGGGTCTGCTTACAAGTGTCACCCTAAAATTAATGGGACCTCTTCCATGCTTTACCATGTCAATACGTGCCCAAAGTATAAGATCCATAAGAGTAAACAAGATAAGAGTCAACAAATGTTTACCTTTGAGGCTAGGAAGGGGGAGGGTAATGCATTGATGATTGCAAAGTATGATGAAAAAAAAATAAGGGCTGCACTTATTGAAATGATTATTGAGGATGAGTTGCCTTTTATGTTTGTGGATGGAAATGGGTTTAAGAAGTTCATGAAAGTAGTTGAGCCCCGCTTCAACATTCCTTTTCGCTTTACAACGATGAAGGATTGTGTGAAAACGTATTTAAGGGCTAAGAGTGATTTGAAGCATATGTTTATGACAACTAATCAAAGGGTTTGCTTGACCACCGACACATGGAATTCTATTCAAAATATGAACTATATGTGTGTGACTGCACATTTCATTAACCAAAAATGGACATTGCATAGAAGATTGTTGTCATTCCGTCAAGTGTCGGATCATAAGGGCATCACAATTGGGAGGGCATTAGAGGAGTGTTTAGTAGAATGGGGCATTAGTAGGCTTTTGACAATTACGGTTGACAATGCCTCCGCCAATAATAAGGCACTGGATTGGTTGAAACAACGAACAATGTACGATGAAGACACTATTTCTTTTAATGAATTTCTTCATATGAGATGTAGTGCCCATATTCTTAATCTAATTGTGCAAAGTGGTTTAAAAGATGCTCATGACTCAATTGAGAGGGTCCGAAATGTGGTTAGGTATGTGAAGTCCTCCCCCAAAAGACTAGAAAGGTTTAAGTCTTGTGCAGATAGACAAAAGGTTGCTTGTCAGGCCTCCTTGGTTCTTGATGTTCCCACTAGATGGAACTCAACCTATTCCATGTTGGAGGTAGCAGAGAAGTATAGAAGGGCATTTGAGCTTTTGCAAGAGGAAGATGGGCCTCTTATGCGTTATTTAAATCGAATTGTTGGAGGAAGAAAGGGGTTGGGGCCTCCCAAGGAGGATGATTGGAACAATGTTCGTCATTTTGTACAATTTTTGAAGGTCTTTTATGATGTCACTATGAAAATTTCTGGTTCTTTGTGTTCAACTGCAAACTTGTTTTTCCAACAACTTTGTAGTGTTCGTAGGCAAGTGCTAAATTATGCTGGAAGTCCTGATCCTTTGGTGAGTGCTATGGCTAGGCAAATGAAAGTAAAATATGACAAATATTGGGGAAACTTTGAGAAAATAAACCAGTTGTTATTTGTGGCAGTTGTTCTTGATCCTCAGTACATGCTAGTTGCTTTTGAATATTGGTGTCAAATGAACCTCTCACAAGAGATGGCGAAAAATCTTGTTGATAAAGTGAAGGAGGACATAAATAATATATTTGACCAATATGTGAGCACTAGGGGAAATGTGCCAATGATGAGTGTCAATGATGAGGTACAAAGTCGAGAGGCTCCACATTGTCATGCTTCAACATCATCCGAGTGCGTTTCATTCGACGATGACTCTTTCTTGAGTGAGTTTCATTCATTCCGAGCATCAAGAAATTTGATGGATTGTAAAACTGAGATAGAGCAATATTGTTTGGAGGATGTTGAATCACCAAGTATAACCTTTGATATTTTGAATTGGTGGAAAGTTAATTCAACAAAGTTTCTGATCCTCTCCGAGGTAGCACGGGATGTGTTGGCCATTCCAGTTACCACAGTTGCCTCAGAATCAGCATTTAGCACCGGAGGTCGTGTGCTTGATCCATTTAGGAGTTCTTTGGCTCCAAAAAAAGTTGAGGCACTTATATGTACGCAAAATTGGTTGAGATCTTCTCCCGTTAGTTTGCGTGACACATTCTTGTCTAAGGTTGATGATGGCGAGAGCTACAAGCTAGATTTAGGTATTAAATTATTTCCTACTTACTACAATGAATTTCAAATATACTTAATTGGTTCTTTCATTGAATAATTTAATTGTTTCCAATTCCATTTTCTAAGTTTTCTAATGTTTTTCTTGTTTTTTCTTGTGGTAGAAATTATGTCCAATATTATTAATGTTGACGAGGCCGATTAAGGATTGAGACTTTCTCACATGGTGTTTTTTGGTTGGTTTTATTGACTTTCTTAGTTGATTTAATTAATTGGTTATTTACTTGTTGGCATCATATTTGAATTAACCTTATATATTCTGTTAGGGTTGTTGCTGACTTGCTTGGGAAGCTTGGGAAGCTTGGGACTAATTATGATCTTATGAGAAGACTACTATTTTGAGACTACTTTGTAAAATTAGTTTATGTGTTGGTTTCCTTTAGAATTTAGACTACTTAGTTGCTTAACTTGTTTATGAGTTTATGTTTTGAACTCTTCATATTTGTGTTTGCTTGATTGCTTTATTGCTTGATTGTTTATTTGATTATTTGATTGCTTGATTGTTTGATTATTTGATTTGATTGCTTGATTGTTTGATTATTTGATTATTTGATTATTTGATTGATGCTATAAATAATGATTGGAACTGTTGGGGAATTTTTTGCTTATTATGTGATATTGTGTATATATATGTTTGCTTGTTATTTGGTATTTGTTTGGCAACTTTGGCTTATTATGTTTATATTTGATTGTTCTATTATTTGATTTATGGACTGAAAAGTATTGGATGTTTTAACAAATATATATGTTTGCTTGTTATTTGGTATTTGTTTGGCAACTTTGGCTTATTATGTTTATATTTGATTGTTCTATTATTTGATTTATAGACTGAAAAGTATTGGATGTTTTAACAAATATATATGTTTGCTTGTTATTTGGTATTTGTTTGGCAAATTTGGCTTATTATGTTTATATTTGATTGTTCTATTATTTGATAATTGATTTATAGACTGAAAAAGTATTGGATGTTTTAACAAATCGTTTTTCACAATCCTATCAAATTTCAGTTTTGTTATGTAATTGAAATTTTACTTGTAAAAAACATTTGAAAGCTTTGATTTTTTTTTACCAAAGTAAACTGGCTCTGGGCAGTATCCAGAAAAAATAACAAAAATTCTGTCAGTTTTATCAGCAAACAATGGTAAAATCGAAAGCCCAGCAAATTTTTAACATCAAAAAATTTTTATCAGCCCATCAAACTAATCAAAGTTTTAACCAAAATATCTGAAAATTCGGCCCAATTCGACCCAAAAATGGGTATGTACAGTAGGCCCAATACAAAAACTAGGCCCAGCCCAACCGAGAATTACCGACCGACACCGACCGACTTTGTCGGTAACGGTCGGTTTCGGTAATGTTGTCGGGCGGTAGAAGTCGATTAATTAACCGACTATACCGACTTTGTCGGGGCGGAATGCGAAACGGAAAATTTCATACCGTAACCGACTTTACCGACCGATACTCACCCCTACATTATTGTTTGAGTTTTCACCCTTTTGGAATCTTCTCCTACTGCTAATAGAAATATTCCTTTGCTCCCCCATTCAGGCCTTCCAAAAAGGGTCGCCATTTGTGAGGGATTTTTCTGAAGCCATTCTAGACCTATCAGAGAAGTTACTGCAAGATATATATATGGTTGACTCCCTCACATGAGTGCTCACCCGGCCGACGTAACTTCCAGCTAACCAGAATGCTCATATAAATTCTATTCGAATTTAATTCATTTAATAAATGAGCCGATAATGAATACAACATTAGGCTCGATCATCAAATAAGTTATACTCCAATAAACTTGGCTAGATCAACTTGTATAAGCTTTTATAAACTCGTATAACTTCATTTGTATTATATTTTGTTATAGTATTATTTTAATTTTGTAATTAGAACATCTTAAGTAAAGATAAATTATCTTCATAAGTAGTAGATATAGATTGAGTTATTGTTATTGTGAGTCTTGATATAGACATGTGTGTTTGTATGTATATCATGAGTGCTTGTGTTTGTGTATGTATAAATATATGAGTTCATAATGAATTTATACACAGAGATATAAATTTGAGATTGGATTATTTAAGATTCAAGTTAATCTACTTAATTAACTAAAATGATAAATCTTAATAATAACTAATTAAATATTATTTACCAAAAAAATAAATAATCATGATATTAATTTACTTTCTATAAGAAATAAATAGTTTTAGTGTTAAATGCCCTTTTAGTAGGGCTGACAATTTTGACACGACCCACAAACCCAACACGAACACGACATGAAGTTACCGGATTTGGGTTTACCCTAAACGGGTTTAAGTCATAAACAGGTTAACCCATTTATTTTGTGTCTGGCGGTTCAACCCGCAAGTGACCCAGTAGACACATTTATAATTTTTTTAAAAAAAAAAAAAAATCCAAAAGGACAAAGGACCTCCTAAACCTAAAACATTTTTTCTTTTCCAACTCTCCTCACACTCTCACGCCATGCCACCCCCTCTTCTTTCTCCATCACTCTTTGATTTTCCTCTCTTTCTGTTAGGTGTGACTTGCCACCCATCACACGTGGGCCCCACTAGTTCTCTACTCCTTTTGGGTTTAGGAGACTTTTGTCCAAGTTTGATTTAGAGTCCTTCTCCTATGTGTAATTGGACTCCTTGTTTGATTTATAGTAGGAGTCCTAGACCAACATGTAAAAGGAGAGTTAAAGCTTCTATATAAGGAACAAAGCACAAGGTGAATTTGTGTGTGTGCCAAAAACGTGAAGCACCAAAGGGAGGAGAAAAAGGAGAGAATTTGAGAGAAGGAGGTACAAGGGCAGCAAGGGTGTTTTCTTCTTGGTGATTTTTGGAGGAGCCAAAAACAAGTGATTAGAAGAAAAAGGGTGCTGCAGAGTGAGAGAAGAAAATAGAGATCAGCCGCCATCTGTTCCAGCAAAAGAAGAGTTTGTACATCTGTCTTTTGTATTCTGTTTTGGGAATAATCTTTCTTGTGTGATAGTGAGATTTGGGTGTATTGGGGCTTTGGGATTTGAGTGATTTTTCTCTCTACTATTTTTGTACTCCATCTTTTGATAGTGGATTTTCTCCGGGTTGTCTCCGCCAGTGGATGTAGGCTTGTTAAGCCGAACCACTTAAATCTTTGAGTCGTGTGTGATTGCTTATCTTTGTTATTCCGCATTCTTCTTATTTTTTGCATCTCACGGGTCTTGGGAAATAGGATTAATTTCCTAACACTTTCTCCCTCTCACAGACTCACTCTCTCCGGTTGCCGCTCACCACTCTCTATCTCCACTCGCTGCCGACGTCGCACTCTACCGCTCTCCCCCTCTCCCCCTCTCTCTCTCGCCGCTGACGTCACACTCTACCGAGGTTTAGCTCAAGTTATGTTTAGAGAGCATAAAGGACTACCAAATTCTATTGCTAAAGGCCGACTCTAACACGAGTTACACTTGGAATTTAGATCTGTTTTTATTACAATTGGAAGTGGAGTTAGTGCATTGTGATTGCTTATGGGAGTTTGTACGTATAATAAGTATAGTCATGGATAATGATCTCCATTTGAACTATTTTCTACCATTGTTTGTTTGTTTTATTGTTCCTTTGTCCTTTCCCAGATGTAATTTTGGGAATGTTAAATATGATTTTATAATGTTTGGTTTTCTGCAATTTCAACATCATTTCTTCTTCCCTGTCTTAAACCGTTCATGCAAGAAAGACCGCATTTCGTCTAGCCTATTTTGCATTTAATTTTCAAATTTTAAATGGGTCATGTCGGGTCATGTCAATCTAATACGACCCATTATTTTAAACGGATTAAGGAAGTCGTGTTGGGTAACTCGTGAAATAGTCGTGTCATGTTCGGGTTTGGAAGGATGACCCGTTTAGCTAAACGGGTCGTGTGTGGGTTTACCCTAAACTAGTAGCGGATTATTACGAGTCGTAAACGGCTTGACCTACCAACCCATTTTGCGAGCCCTACCTTTTAGTACCTGAGTTTTAACACTTTCATTTTTTCTCACCAATATTTTGTTTTGTACCATAAATGGTACCCTGTCTTATGGATAAATACGGAGTTAGTACTTCCATCTATATTACATAAAAAAATAAAAAATAAAAGCTGAAGGATTGCCACGTCAGCCAAATCAAAACATGACATGTGTCCTATTTCCTAATAAAATTGAAAATGATGTTTAAAAAATTAAAAATAATAATAAAAAACAAAAAAAAAAAAAAAATTGAATTCATAGTTCCAATAGGGTGAGTTAAGTTTTACTTTGACCAGGCTGAGTTATTTTGAAGGGAAAGCTGCCCTTAACAGTCAAGTCAAAGATATACCAAACAAGTCAATCATTAAAAAAAAAAAAAAAATCAAAGACACCAAACAAAATCCAACAAAATATGCCAAATTCTACTCTAACATTTCCTATGTGCCGTTTCGTGTTTTCTCAAGTCAATTCAAAGAGAGCAAAATCTACGAAATTCCATGCCGCCACAGCTAGCGCAGTTCCGCGTCTTCTCTCTAACGTCGGTATATATATGTATATAACAAGTGCTGGAATAGAGCCTTCTGAGAATTTATTTATTTTTTGTTTATTCTTTTGTGTACACAAATTATCAAATCCCAAAATGGGTTTTCCTTTCTTTACAAGTTACATAGTGGTAAAATTTTGCCACCTCTTTCCCCTGCTCATCATCTCTGTTCTTCTCTTTATCTCCGATGGAGCTCAACCTGCTAACACAACCAAAGTTACAAATATCGGTGTAATCATTGATGTCACGTCCCGAATCGGGAAAGAAGAGAAAACAGCCATTGAAATTGCAGCTGCAAACTTCAACGGCAAGCTGTCCCTCCATTTCCAGGACTCTGGCCAATTAGACCCCCTTCAAGTTGCTTCTGCTGGTAAGTAAATTTTGAAGTTTTAAATTTACTAGCTCTTCCTCCTTCCTGTATTTATATAATTTCTTACTTTTACTGCAGCTGAGGAGCTGATTAAGGAAAAGAAAGTGGATGTAATTATTGGCATGAACAAATGGGAGGAAGCCGCACTCGTAGCTTCTGTTGGAAACAGGGAAAAAGTTCCTATCATTTCATTCGCAGCTCCCGCCAGAACCCCACCGCAGATGGAACACCGCTGGCCTTTCTTGATACAAATGGCTAACAACGGTTCTGAACAAATCAAATGCATTGCAGATATTATTCGGGAGTACAAATGGAAAAGGGTTGTGGTGATATATGAAGATGATGCGTACGGCAGTGAGTCAGGGATGTCGGCTCTGCTCTCCAAGGCTCTGCAGGATTTTGATTCAGAGATTGAGTACCGTTTAGTTCTTCCCCCACCTTCTTCTCTGTCTTCTCCAAAAGGGTTTGTTCTGGACGAGCTGCTGAAGCTGCAGAAAGCAACAAAATCTCGAGTTTTTGTTGTTCTTCAGTCATCGTTGTCGATGTTGACTCATTTGTTCAGAGAAGCTTATAAAGCTGGACTTGTAGGGAGAGAGTCAGCTTGGATTCTCTCTGACAGTGTAACAAGTTTCCTGGATTCTGTTGACAGCTCTACTATTTCCTCTATGAAAGGTGTTTTAGGGATCAAGATCACCTACAACTCTAGTACTACTGATTCTTATACAGATTTCTATACTGGGTTCTCAAAAAAATTCCAATCCGAGTATCCAGAGGAAGCTAACCCTAAGCCGGGAATTCATGCTCTACGAGCATATGATAGCATTACAGCCATTTCACTGGCCATGGAGACAACGACAGAGATGTTGTTAGGGAATATCGTATCAAGCAGATTCTCTGGTTTAAGTGGAGAAATACGTTTCGAAGAAGGAAAGCTGATGCAAATTCCCCCATTGAGGATTGTAAATGTGGTTGACCAGGGGAATAAGAGGTATGAAGAATTAGAGTTTTGGGTACCAGAGAAAAGCGCACAACGTTTGGCTGGCTCGGTAATTTGGCCCGGGAAATTTAGCAGAAGATCACCAAAAGGCTGGGCAATGCCTAGTGATGGGAATCCATTGATAATTGGAGTTCCTGGTAGGACTTCGTTCGAGAAGTTTGTGAAGGTAGATAACAGCAGCAAAGATGATATCAAATATGATGGTTGGTGCATTGAAGTTTTCAAGAAGGTGCTATCTAATTTGAGTTATAGTTTGCCATATGAATTTCAGCCCTTCTATGGCACCTATGACGAATTGATTATCAGAGTCTCTAACAAGGTAACAACTTTAACTCATACAATTAAATTCTTTTTCTTTTACCCATTTTTTTTTTTAGTAACAAGATTGTTGGGACATGATGCTGCAAGAGCTCTAAAAATAGGTACGCTAGAAGCGATATCAAGGTCCATAAAGGGCTTGAGTTTGTCTCCCTTAACATTTAATTGATTTAAGGTGGAATGATAACTCACGTTCTGACAAATGGTATCAAAGTCAGAAAGTTATGGGAGCGTCATCGTGAGAGGGTGATTGTTGAGAAACAATTGCGTTCATTGCGACCGCTCTAAAAACATGCTTGTCGGGTGCAATGTCAAGGTCCATAAAAGACTTAAGTTTGTTTCTCTTAATGCCAATTGATATTAGGTGGAATGACAGCTCACGGTCCGACAAAAACATACCTTTTACTTCTGAAAGAAATAACCATGTGTTTTCAAATTAAGCATTATTACGAAGGTATAGGATATCTAAAAACCGATTGGATAACTCTTGTTTGAGAAGGGTTTTTAATGATTGAAAGTTAACCATTTTTTATTATACTTTCTTCTGACGTTGATTTCTCAAAATTCTGAATCTTCTCATCTCTAACTTGCACTTCAAGAAAACTAATGCGAGACTTTTCCGATAGTTTGTCTATGTTTGACTGGCTTCTTAATTTCCAAAGGGACGGAGAAGCCCCTTGGAACATCTTGACTTTCTCATTTGACGGTGATTTTTTTTTTTTTTTTTTTTTTTTTTTGAATTTTCCAACTACAATTTCTTGTTTCTGATAAAGACTACCTTTGTCATGTGGAACAAAAACAACGGAAGACTTATGATGCTGTGGTTGGTGACGTGACCATATTGGCTAACAGATTGGAATACGTAGAATTTACTCAGCCATACGTCGAGTCAGGTTTGTCCATGATAGTTCCTGCAAAACCTGAAGGGTCAGCAGCATGGATGTTTTTGAAGCCTTTCACTTGGGAAATGTGGGCTGTGACTGGTGCCATCATGCTTTATACAATGCTTATAATTTGGTTCTTGGAGCATCGATTCAATCCAGAATTTAGTGGCGCATTGAAGAATCAGATTGGCACCACGTTTTGGTTCACATTCTCCTCTCTGTTCTTCGCTCACAGTAAGTACCAAATTTCTAGAATTATGACAAGCAACATTGTATGATGCTTTCCCCATCTCTGTTTTGAAGTAAATATCTCATTGTCTCTTTATTTCTGTATATATTTTCAGTTAATTTTCTGTCACAGACATTGATCATATTGCAGAATTTAATTACATTCTGACTTACTCCTCTATGTGCATGTGGAGTTTTAGCTAGGTTTATGTTTGAGTTTTAGGATGCTAGAATACCTAAAAAATGACAAGGTAGCAGCCTTGGGTTTGCATTATCTGAAAACTTACTTGTTTGTGAATCAAAGATTAATTGCATTATTTGATATGATACAAGAATTTGCTGACAACATATATAGAGCCAATATTGCAGAGATGGACTTTTCTAATGAGTGATTGTGAACTCCATGGTTTTTCTTTGCAGAAGAGAAAATTAATAGCAACTTGACCCGAGTGGTGGTGGTAGTATGGCTTTTTGTTGTGTGGATCTTAACCTCGAGCTACACTGCTAGCCTGTCTTCTATGCTCACTGTGCAACGAATGCAACCTGTTAATACAGATATCGAGTATCTAAAGAGCAGCAACTCAAGAGTTGGTTGTGATAATGATTCATTTGTCAGGAATTACCTGGAGGATGTGATTGGATTCAATTCACATAACATCATCACAGTTTTTAATGAAACTGATTACACAGGGCTATTTGAGAACAAGACCATAACTGCAGCCTTTCTAGAACTTCCATATAAGAAGCTTTTCATCAACAAGCATTGCAAGGGATACACTGCCACCACACCTACCTATAAATTTGGAGGATTTGGCTTTGTGAGTAGTTACTACAACTTTCTAATACTCCATTTGCCTTTTCAATTATGTCATATCTTTGAGAATTCTTAGCAGAAAAGAAACAATTCTGTAGATCTTTCTCAAACTTTCCATGCATGGTGGCCAAAACTAGTTGATATTCTCTAGGTTTCATCAAATAACTCCTTGCTTATTTTCAGAGAAATGGTTTTAAAAGTTACAAATGTTTAAACACGTAAATTTTAAATAAATACAAATCAAAACAATCTACCTTTTCTTCTATCATCCATTTTGGGGTCTCATAAGAAAATAGCATATTTTTTCTCTGATGGGAGGGAATGATCAGTTCTTATCTTCCATGCAGGCATTCCAGAGAGGTTCCCCAATAGCCAGGGATTTTTCAGCATCAATTTTAAGGTTATTAGAAGACGGTAAGCTCACACCACTCGAAGATGAATGGCTGACTCCTTCGAAGGAGTGTGCAGTGAATGTAACATCCACTAGTGCAGAACATTTGAGCCTCCAGAGCTTCTGGGGTCTCTACCTTATATCTGGTGCAATTTCTACCATTTGTTTTCTACTATCATTAATCCGCTTACTAAAGAGTTATCAACATCAACAAGAAGCATGCGAAGGCAATGCAACTCCAAGTGATACAAGTGCTTGGAACAAGGCGGTTGGACTTGCAAGATACTTTTACAATGGAGAGATCAATAGTCCAGGGAGATCTCCTTCTTTTGCTCCCACCACAGATGAATGGATTTCTTGGGAGTACGTGAGCACCTCTGATACTCCGGACAATATTCATGCCTCAGCACCTGCTGAAATTGAAATGCCATAGACCTCCTTATATATTGAATGCACCAAAACTACAAAAGTTAGGAATTATAAGGTGAAGAATTTATGAGCTTCTTGTCATATTGGTTATAAATACATTTCTTTTTTTTCTTTTTTTTCTTTTTTTATGAATAAGCATTTATTTTAAAAAATAAAAAATAAATAAAAAAAAAAAAGAAGCAAAAGAGAAACCTGCATAAGGCCCTCACAATAAAAAGAAGTAGAAACAACACATCAACGACACAATTAGCCTGCAATGCACAGCAAAAACCAGAAATGGCTGACAATCAGAAAGCAAAAACTAAAGATTAATTGGCACATAGAACATTTTCAAAGATATCCCAAGAACTAACCCATATTCTGCTGGAAGAGTTAGAATTGGCACATAGAACATCTTTAGAGATATCTCAAGAACTAATTAACCCTTAAAAATCTTGGGAATCCTGTCTAAAAAACAAAAACAAAAACAAAAAAAAAAAAAAAAAAAAAGATCTTAGGAATCCTTTGCGAATATAATGACATATGGATATTGATTTGTAAAGCCTTAATAAGGTCTTTATCTTCTCATGTATTTATAAGCAGACTTACAAGTGAAGTTTGTAATATACAAACAACTGCAATCTTATCCTAACAACTATGATATTATCCTAAGATAATGCTGTTACAAATAAATCAAATTATACAGTCAAAACAACTAGAGATACAATCTAAACAAATTGAAACAACATGAGATACACTCTAAACAAATTGAGATAAGATTATCTCATGCAATATTGTAATAAGATTATGAGATCCAATATTCCCCCTCAATCCAAATGTTTGAGAACATACGTTAAGATTGGTTCTAAGAGTATCAAACCGAGTTGAAACTAAGGGCTTGGTAAGTACGTCAGCCAATTGATCTTTGCTGGACAAGAATTTGGCTGTGAGGGATTTTTTAGCCACTAGTTCTCGTACAAAATGATAGTCAATGGCTATGTGTTTTATGCGGGCATGAACATCGGATTTGACGTTAAATATGTTGCACCAATGTTATCGCAATATAAAATTGGTGCAATGGAGAGGAAAAATCCAAGTTCCTTTAGCAATGACTGAATCCAAAGTAATTCTGCAGAGGCATTGGCTAAGGCCTTATATTCAGATTATGTGCTTGACCGTGAGATTGTAGGCTGCTTCTTGGACGTCCAAGATATGAGATTGCAGTTGAGAAATGTGCAGTAGCCTAAAGTTGATTTTCTATCATCCAAACATCCAGCCCAATCAGCATCTGAGAATGCTACTAATTGTTTGGATGTAGATGGACGAATGAGAAGACCATATGAGATAGTTTGCTTTAAATAAAGAATCCTTTTGATGGCAGTCTAATGAACATCACGAGGATCATAAGAAAACTGAGATACCTTATTTACAGCAAAGGCTATGTCAGGCCGTGTGATTGACAGGTAGTGTAGAGCACCAACAGTGCTACGGTATAGAGTAGGATCGGACATAGATGTGCCATCAAATTTGCTAAGAGGAGTAGCCTTCAACATTGGAGAAGAAAAAGGTTTTGCAGATTGCATATTTGTCCAGCCATTGGAGAATGTCAGCTATATACCTCTGTTGAGACAAATGAAGTCCAGTTGCAGTATGGTTCACTTCCACACCCAAAAATAAAGTTAATGAACCAAGGTCTTTAATAGGAAATTAAAGCTTGAGAGACTGAATGAGATTATTCACAGCCGACACTAAGAAGAACCTGTTAGAGGGATGTCATCAACATAGACTAAAGCAATAAACAAATTCCATCAGAATTAAAAATAAATAAGGATGTGTCTGCTTTTGAAGCCATAAATCCCAATTCAATTAGGCGATGGCTGAGTCACGAGAACCAAGCATGAGGTGCTTGTTTGAGACCATATAACGCCTTCTTTAAGAGACACTGCATTTGGTTGTTGAGGATGAACAAAGCTAATTGGTTGATACATATAAACTATCTCATTGAAAAAGCCATGAAGAAAAGCATTACTAACATCCACCTGTTTAATAGTGTAACGACCCCGATGAGAAAATCAATTAACTAGTAATTGACATCATGGTTCGTCTCCCAGCCTTATTTCACACGGGACAAGATTCAGGGATCATAACCTCTCTTATTGGATAGAATTCAGCAGAAGACTTTTAAACTATAGGAAAGGAGAACGATAATTAAAATAACCACACATTCATATACCAGAGTAACTTAATACCTCATATCATAAAGATAAGTCATCAAATGTATCGGCCATCAGACCATCATCAGAACAAAATATTACATTTCCAAATCATAACTGTCTTACAAAAGATCCACAGATCAAATCTTAAGCTTAAGTAGGGCTAAAGAAATAATAATCTCGATCATGTCTACTCGGGCAGTTCCTCCATCATCCCGCTTGGACTTCAACCACTCAGAGTCCATATCCTCAAAAATGACTCGAATCAGGTCTTGTGCAATCACCCATGTCGGGACCAAAGACATCTTCGTCTAGGCTAGCTAAACCGCGCAATTATTCATAGTGGAGGAGGAAAACATAAAAATATGGGGTAAGTGTAAAGACTTTGTGAATGTTAATGCACATAATACCCATGCCAGTTTAGTGATGAACTTTAGGCAGCAATTTAATCATGCCGGTTCTTTATAGGTGTGATATAGATATATAATACATGTTTATAATCATAAGTAATAGTGATAGTTCAACAGTTTGGTCTACCCGAGATATTAGCCATTCTCAGCAAGATCGGCACTGTCCCGAGGGACCTGTAATACAACACCGGTGCCCCGAATATTGTACACTACCATCCTTAACATTAGTGGCATGACCTAGTCCGACCTCGGGTGATCCACACCACTAATGATGTACGTCTTGTAGTGACTGCCCGTTAAGACTGTGCCAGTCACAAAACAACCATTGGATCTAGGGCCCATATAACAACACACATATTTGATCATAAAGTTAACATGTATAGTAAGCCATTGGCTGTTATCCCGCACGTACCGGTGTATCATGTCATACGATGCAATTTATCTTATTCGTATTTTACATGCATGCTTTTACAAGTCTCACTTTTGTTAACATGCTAAGTACAACGATTTTCACAAATACTAGAGTTCATGTGTAGCAGAAAATATGTTTCCATAAGAGTTGCAAATATTCATGTTTTGATATACAAAATAGACGTGTAAATGTGAAAAAATAAAGGCGAGCATTATGTGACTTAAAACTCACCTGGGTCAATTAAAGTCTCTGAGAAATCCTCCAATAAGTTCAGGTTCTCCAAATCTGTGGAAAATCCCCCCATTAGTCCTAAGTTTACTAAACAAAATCCTAGGCTCAAAAACAGGGGTCGTTGGGCGCTCAGCCAAAAAGGCCATCTCCTGAACGTTCCTGGGCGAGCGCTCGACCTATGAACGAGCTTTCGTCCAGTGAGGTTCAGGTAAAAATCTCATTTGACCCACTTATTTCTTGAGCTTTCTAACGATTTCTTATGCTATCAAAAGGCTTTCTAACACTATTCTAAGCATAACAATGTTCTTAAATAGTAAGATTAAATCTAAGCAAGAGGGAAACGCTAACCAATAAAAAGCTTACAACAACTAAGCTATTTAGAACGAAACTCAAGAAAATGGTAAAGATTACCTCAACCGAGCAAGACCTCCAAGTAAACTCCACCAACACTCACAAAATCTCATTACTCTCACAAAAACCAAAATGACAGAGTTTCCTTAAGCTTCTGGGGTGGAGAAAATCGAATGGAGTTGAGTGGTATTTATAAGGGTGAGTTTAAAGGCAAAATGGTGAATAACAAGAAATGGGTGAGTGCTCGTGGTACTACAGGGAGTGAGCGCTCGTGTACTGTTGCTCAGAGGGGTCAGGTGACAGGTGACACACGCAGGTCAACAAGTGCTCGACTTGGTCCCTTCACGAGCGTCCATGTATGGTTGTCAGGCAAGCGCTCGTGTGTGGTCTCCCACACGAGCGTTTGTCTACTGTAGCTCTGAGATCCAAAAATTCCAAAAAATGCCCCTCCAGATGTCCCTAGTGTCCTAAAGCCTAATTAACCCTTAATTAAGCTGTCTTGAGCATAATTGATTATTTGGATCACTACAAATAGACCATCCAGCTGAGACTGCAATAGATAAAACAATACGAATTGTTATTGGTTTAATCACTAGAATATAGGTCTCCTCAAAATTAATCCTGGTTTGCTGATGAAAACCCTTGGCAACTAGTCTTGCCTTATATCTCTCAATACTCCTGGCTCTGTTTGACAACCGTGTGTGGGCAACGGCGTTGGGCAAAACACTGTTCAGTCAATTTGACATTGCCTGCCAAAAGTCTGCAGGAATTGATGGAGGGAACAGTATCCTTACTTCAAAACCAGCGCATATTTCTCTCCATTTACTATTTTTCAAAAATGCCCTTGCAACAAGGCTTGTGATATTTTTTCTTGCTTTTCTATAGTTCAAAAATGCCAGGGCATTTTTGGAAAAGAGTAAATGGAGAGAAATGGGCACTGGTTTTGAAGTAAGGATAATGTTCCCTCCATCAATTCCTGCAGACTTTTGGCAGACAATGTCAAATTGACTGAACAGTGTTTTGCCCAACGCCGTTGCCCACACACGGTTGTCAAACAACGCCCCCATCTGCTTTTTGCTTGATTCAGAAAACCCACTTCGATCCTACAATATTCATAGTAGGATTAGGAGAAACAAGGGTCCATGTTCTATTTTTCAACAATGTATTAAACTCATCAGCCATAGCATCTCTCTAAACTGCATGCTTAACTGTGGATGAATAACATGTGGGTTCCACCTTAAGAGAAGCAACCGATGCAGCCAAGGCATGAGGTAGAGGGTATTTAATGGTTCCATTTGGAAGTAATTTTGGCTTGTGAATTTTGTTGCAAGCACGAGTGACTATGGAATGGACTGGAGAAGGAGGTGAAGATGGTACATTGGACAAAGGATCTGTGTTTTCTGGAGATGATGCATGACCAAGGGTCATGCTTGGAGCATTGTGCTCAGAAGCAAGTTGGACCATAGTTGGAGATGAAACAAAATCAGGAGAGAAAGAGAAAGAGAAAGAGAGAGAGAGAAGGAGATGTGGCGTGATTTATGGGTTGGTTCACTTGTGGTGCAGGACAGCAGGAGAGTTTGAATGAAGATGAGATTCTTGGAGAGAATCACATGCAAGTTGATTTTGTGGGATGACGTGATTTATGTGTGGTATCACGTGTGGTGCAGGAGAGTTTGAATGAAGATGAGATTGTTGGAGAGAATCATATGGAAGCTGATTTTCTCGGATAATGTTGGACTCTTGTAGAAGAGAATCACGTGTAGTTGATGGTGTTTCATGTGATGGACTATTGGCTAATAGTGGGGACTCTTGTGAACGTGTATATGTGGGCTGGGGAGACCTGACGAAATTTTGGAAATGTAATAATTGATGGAGAGGTAGGTATGGGACTCTTGACCTGATGAAAATGAAAGACTTATTCGTTAAAGATAACGTGACGAGCTATAAAGAGACGACCAGAGGTGATATCCAAGCATTGATACCCGATGTGGGATTTACTGTCCCCAATAAAAACACAAGATTTGGATCGAAAAGAAAATTTATAGCCAACATTCACACCCAAAAACTTTTAAAAATTTATAATCAGGTGTTTTGTGGAACAAAAGCTCATAGGGAGATTTGAAATGATTGACACTTGAAGGAATTTTATTAATGAGGAAACAAGATATTTAAAAGGAACATAAGAGTGAGCAAGCAAGGAAAGACCATTATCAACAATATGTCTGTGTTTTCACTCAACACTGCCATTTTTTTATGATGAGTATGAGGACAAGTTTTGCAATGGGAAATCCACGAGAGGCGAAATTTTTTTGTAAAGCAACAAATCCCCCCCCCCCCCCCCCCCCTCCATCAGTTTCAACCATAACAATACCATAATTTTATATTGAGAAAATACAATAAAGACGCCAGATTTGTAAGTAATTGGAAAAAGCCATGAATACTTGCTAAAACCATCCACAATGTAAAGAAAATAACGTTTGTTATTAGAAGATAAAATATGAGCAAGGCCCTATACATCCAAATAAATAAGATCCAAAGGATCTTTTGACACTGATAACAAAACATCAAAATGAAGCGTATGTAATTTACCTTGTTGACATGCAGAACAAACCAAGGTTGATTTATTGGACAACACTGGAAGATGATGCTTGGACAAAACACGATGAACTAATGGAGTGGCACGATGACCAAGACAGCAATGCCATTGATCAACAGAGACACGTTCACCAACAAAAGCAGCACGAGTGGATGAGAAGAGAGAGGTAGGCGGCCAAGGATAGAGTCCTCCCTTACTCGGGCCTTGGAGAAGTAAATTCCCCAACGAAGATCCTTAACACGAAAGAAATAAGGATGAAACTCAATAAAAACTTGGTTATCATGAGTAAATTGATTAACATAAATTAATTTTTTTTTTTTCAATTTGAGGAACATAGAGCAAATTGTTCAAAGAAAAAATTCAGTTAGAGGAAGGAATTTTAGCAAGACCAGTGTGAAGAATATCAAAACTTTGGCCATTACCAACTCTAATTTTATCAGTGCCTTTGTATTCGTCAGCCTTAAGATTGAGGTTGGACAAATCATTAGTTAGATGATTTGTTGCAACAGTATCATGATACCAATTGAGATTAGGTACATAATTTTGAGTGATGAGATAAGCAGCCGAATTTGGGGTTTCACTGTGGTATGAATGATTGAACCGATTATAATACTTAGAGGCAAGATGACCAACTCTATTGCATATTTGGCAAAAAGGACGATTTTGGGAAGAAGATTGTTGAGAGAATTGATGGAAACCACAACCATGCCCCTACCTCTTCCACGGCTAGAAGATTGACCTGAGTGAGGTGAAAATGTCTTCTAATTTTTGCCAGAATTGGAACTGTTCCGTTGTACAACATTCATTTATGGGAACAATAATATCATCTGCGGCATGAAAAGATTCAAGTCGTCGTTCATGAATTAATAGATGACCATACAAGTTGTCAAGCATAACTGGCTCAAGATGAGTTGTATAATTGGTGACAAGTGAGTCATATTCTAGACTCAATCTTGCAAAGATGCTGGAAACCAAGTCGGATTCTTTGATAGGTTCACCAATGGCAGCCAAGTTTTATGCCAAAGTTTGTGCCTTTTCAAAGTAATCAGAGATAGACATTGCCCTTTTCTTCAACGGTGCAAGTTGGAAGCGAGATTGCATCACATGTGCCTTGGATTGAAAGGCAAACATTTTCTCCAAGATGACCCAAACCTTACGTGAGGTTTTCAGGTTAACAACATGTGCCAAGATGTTTGTAGAAAGAGAAGAAATCAAGGCACTCAAGATAAGTTTATCTTGTTGATACCTAGGTTGAGTAAGTTGGATTCTCAACCATAGCTGCTGAGGTGGATGTGCTACTTGCGGAGACAATACGATGTGGAGGACATGGTAATTCTCCAATGACATAACCGAAGAAATTATGTCTTTCCAAATAAGGGACAATGATGGTGCGCTATAGTGGATAATTGGCACTCGTAAGACGATATATGGAAAGGTTGGTGAGGTTTTGTGGTGTAGGTGTTGCCGATGGTTGGGTGATGAAGATATTGGTAGTTTTCTCAGACATAATATTTAAAATAGGAGGAGAAAAAAAAATTGGCGGAAGTAGCAGTAAGTAACGTTTGTCATAAAGCTCTAATACTATATAATGACAAATGGATATTGATTTGTAAAGTCTTAATAAGGTCTTTATCTTCTCATATATTTATAAGCAAACTTACAAGTGAAGTTTGAAATATACAAATAACTGCGATCTTATCCTAACAACTATGATATTATCCTAAGATAATGTTGGTACAAATAAATCAAATTATACAATTAAAACAACTAGAGATACAATTTAAACAAATTAAAACAACCTGAGATACAATCTAAACAAATTGAGATAAGATTATCTCATGTAATATTTGTAAGATTATAAGATCCAATAGTGAAAACCCTAATTTTCATAGCATTGCAAGAGTTCGATCGACCAACACTTTGATTTTCCCAAAGTTCTCCCAAAACCCCGCCTTTTATGTACTTTTCACTTCAACGGATCCATAGAGACATTGTAAACTACATGTATACATGGAAAATTACCAATTTAAAATGTTGGAAAACTTCAAACTTTCAAATCTATAATATATATATGGGGAAAATGCAGTTTACCCCCTGAAGTTTCAGGGGTTTTTCAATTTTAACCCCAAAGTTCAAAAATTGGCAATCTACCCCCCTGAAGTTTAAAAAATTGACAATTTAAATCCCTCGTTCAATTTTTCGTCTAAATGGACGGAAATCTATGAAATTACATCATTACCCTCAGGCTTTTTTTTTTTTTTTTAATTTCTGTCCAATTTAACGGAAATTAGTAACAGAAGGTTTAAATTGCCAATTTTTGAAACTTCAGGGGGGTAGATTGCCAATTTTTGAACTTTGGGGTTAAAATTGAAAAACTCCTGAAACTTCAGGGGGTAAACTGCATTTTCCCATATATATATATATATATATATATATAAACCTCTACTTTTGTAAAAACACCATTTTTAAACCTTGTTTTCATCCTAACCAAATTTGGCAAGCACAACGACGCATTTACGCATATTTTTCCTTGCCGTACAATCCCTTTTTTATACTTTTATCAAAACATCTATTAAAACCCTATTCTATCAAAACTCCATTACAATAACACAACCACTCATGTGGTATCATAATATTTCAATGGTTTTAGTATAGTATAATACTACACTCACATTATAAAGACGCTATGATAAGTACAAATGAATGGAAAATGAAAGTGCGAAAGGTCACATCTTCACGACCAAACGCTACGCCAGAATTTGTTGAGGTTCCACTGTAGGGCTATTGTGTGCAAAGCAAGCCACTACTGCATCAAGAGCATGGGTGGTCGCCCCACGAGACTGCACCCCGTTTTGAAGTTATTTTTGGATGTGTTAATTGCGACAAGGATGTGTATGGTGGAGCGACAGTCCATTGCACTTAAGGGCTGCTTGATGGGGCATATCGTGACATGCATGAATCACATTAAAGATGGGCAAGAATGATGGGACCTATACATCATTGATCGGAAACGACTGCTTGGCTAGGGATAGTATCACTGTTGTCACAATTACCTACCTAAATTAATAGGCAAATAATTGGATGTTTTACCTGTAAGTGCATGAGGTCAACACAGTAGTATAGGGTGCAAGTACGGGGTCATTCCCACGAGGATTGCTAAATTTTGTTTAAAATTAATTCCAAAAGTAAAATAAAACAAAGATTGGATTTGAGTTGATAATGATAAAAAGATAGAACTTTAATATCCACCACTAATTACATTTAGCTAATATATCAATATGTCAATGTTTTGATCATATTATGAATATCTAATGTTTGTCAACCTAAGGGCATTGGTGTCTACTCCTTAAGCTATTGATTTTCCTAAGTAACGAATTAGGCATGAGTATTTACTCTAATTTTTTTCTTTTTTAAATGATTTAGCATGGGTGTCTACTAAGTTGTTCTTTAAGAAAGCATAAAACTGTAGAAATCGACAAACACATGAGGCCTAGGGCATGAGTGTCTACTCCTGGTTCCCCATGTTGATTAAACCCAGGACTCGGTCATCCAATAAGATGGGTCACTAGTGATAAGAAAGTTGTGAATAGCTTTGTTAAATTACTTGTTATCTCAAAAGATTAAGCTGATAGGAAGATGTAAATTTAATTACTTAATCATTACTTTAACACTCACCCTCACGTGTAGTCTCAAACTCCCTTTTAATGGGTGAGGCCCAACACGTAAAATATTTAATTTAAATAGAGGATAAATTGACGGAGTCAAGGTTTGATACCAGGACCATTAACTTTGATATCATGTTAAATTATTTGTTATCCAAAAAGCTTAACTTATCTCTTGAGATAAACTCTTTGAAACCCTTTGTGATTTTTTCCCCACATCTTTCATGATGCTTCACCACCTACTTGTGATTGCCTCCTTGGGAGGAGGTGTGGCTTCCATCCTCCTCCCCTCTCTTTTATTTTCTTATTTTTGTGAAAACTTTCCCTTTGTTTTTCTCCATTTTTTTTTTTTTAATTTATTCTTGGTGTTCGCTGATCCTTTCCTAGATTGCCGCTCGATTTTCCACTTTTTCGACCACCACAGAAGTGCTGCACCTGGCCTCCATTTCGCCCTCCCGTTAGCCACATCTACCGTTATCCTCGCTATTGATAGTTTTTTCTTTTCAGATTTGTCATTTTTCACTAATCCTACCCTTTCACTTGCCACACCACTGCCCTATACAGCTTCTTTGAGTCTCGTTGCTACCCTGCATTGTCTTGTCTGCTTCACACACTCATGCACATGGCCCTCACATGCACTCATTGGCACATGGAGTCTACACGCTTCTGGCCCGCCATTAGTTGCCTTCCACCGCCGCCACTTCCTCCCCTGTGGCAATAGTTTGGCTTTTAGTTGTATTTTTGTGTTTGTTGTTTTTCTGTAATGCTTTTTTTTTTTATTGCTTTCCTAGTTGTTTTTGGTGAGTTCTTATCTTCCAAATCTGATGTGGTTTAATCTTGTAGTGGAGACTTTTGTAGCCCGTGTCCATTTCTTATTGATGGAATCCATTTGGTTTGATGTGGTTTGATCTTGTAGTAGAGACTTTTGTAGCCGATGTCTATTTCTTGTTGATGGAATCCGTTTGGTTCTCGAGAATACTTCCCTTGCACAACCACTTCATGGTGGTTGCTACTTTTACCATTTGAGACTCCTCATCGAGTTCCTTTTCCCTTTGTTACCGCTTCATGTGGCCCTTAGAAAGGCCTGAATCCTTTCTGGTTCTATTGCCTATTATTTGTTTTTTTTTTCCTTGTATTTTTTTTTTTTTTTCTGTTCAGATTTTGTTGTTGGGAGCCTACCCTTTTTCAATTTGATCCCTTGTAACCCTTTTTGCACTATTGTCCGGAAAAAAGAAAAAAAGAAAGAAAGAGAAATGTTGTGTTTGGCAAACCGTTTCATCCACTCATTACTATTCACACACCATTTTCCTAAAAAAAATCAAAACAAAAAAAATTCTAACTTTATTTATTTATTTTTTTTCACCTTTTATATTACATTATTCACTTTTTATTACTATTCAAACAAAAAAATAACCAAAAAACAAAACCTTTTCACTTTTCATACAAAAAATTTCATAACTGGATATCACATCAATTATTTCTAATACAATAAGAAATGCAAAACCATTTGCCTAACAATAACTAAAAGAGAGAGGAGAAGAAAACGGTAGAGTTAAAATAATATTTTAAAAAATAGAGTGTGAAATATATAATTCGTGGAAAAGGTAGTAGATACAATAAACAAATTGAGAAAAGTTCACATATCTCTCAAACTACCACCTAATTGATAATGTTTCTCCAAACTTTTAATTGTAATAATGTCTCCTCCAAACTATTAAAAATTGTCAATGTCCCCCTTAATGACGAAAATACACTTAACAAAATTAATATATATATATATATATATATATATATATATAAAACTTAAAAAAAAAAATGAAAAAGGGAGTGACAATTTTTTTTAAGAAATCGTTTTTGTTAAAAAAAATTTTAATTTGTATGTTTTTTTGTTGTTTTTTAATTTATAGAAATATTTTTGTTTTATTGACAAATATTTAAGGTTATTTTTGTTATTATTATTTTTTTTTGCTAACATTGAGAGATATTGTCAAATTTTTAATAGTTTTAGGGGATATTGTCGTAATTCTAAGTGAAAGGAACATTGGATTAGTAATTTTGAGGGAGAAGGTGGACTTTACGTCTTTACCCAAACAAATTTGTAATTTGAGCAGTAAAATAGTTTTGTTGGAAATGTTGTGACAATTTTGTTTGTAACCCTTCTATTAATCCTGAAAACTACTGGCTACAGTGAGAACCGGCTAAAAGCTTCTACGAGTAGCAGCGAACCAATACGAACGCGTAGAAGCAAAGCATTACGAACAATGTCGCAGTTCTGGAAGCCAGGCACCGAGAAGCCTCGTCTAGTCGACGACGAAGAAGGCGGAGTCCTCTTCCTCTCGGCTTCTGCTTCTTCCTCTTCCTCTTCCAGGTGTTCTTCTTCTTCTTCATTGTGATTTTGATTTACATTTTTTTTGGTGTTTTTCGCTTTTTAAGTTTGTTTTTGGATGTTATATTTGAGTTGTAGATTCGGGTATGCGAGTGTGGAGAAGCAGAGACAGAGGCTTCCTGTGTACAAGTACCGCACAGCCATTCTCTACTTGGTTGAGACTCACGCCACTACCATTATTGTTGGCGAGACCGGTAGCGGCAAGACCACCCAGATTCCTCAGGTTCGCTTTCCTTTGTTTTATTGATGCAGGACAAATAGAATTTGAAAGATAAAAAGCAGAAAAGGGGAAAAAGAAAGGGATTGAGTCACAAAATCTAAAGAGAAGGGGAAGAAGAGGAGTCACACCTCACAAAATCTGTTTAGTTAGTTATCAATTCTAGTCAGTCTCCATAGGAGTACAAAATAACACTTGAAAGTACACCGAAATCCTAATCCTAATTTGACTAACTTTGGGCCAAGTTTATTATTGAATTACATAATAACACTAATTCTTAAAATTTATTCATCCAAAAAAAAAAAAAAAATCTTAAAATTTAAATAAAATATAAAATTAAATACTAATAACTTTATTAATTAATAAAACTTAGGTAAAATTAAAGACCCAATTAACTTTGTCTTATCCTGCTTCATTTATACTCAAATGGGTTTGTTTGTTTCTCGGGAAAAAAACGAGAGAAATCCATTGAAAATGTTTGTTTTTGTTTTTTGGGTCTATTTTATGCTCTTTCTGGTACCAAGTAAAGTTGTAATCTATGTTTATAGAAGGTATTTGTTTTAAGAGTAATGCTAGAAATCACATTTCTGGTAGTACAACCATTGGATTAGTTTTGTTTAAAAAAAATTTCAAGGGTTAGCTGGGACTGCCAAGTTATGGGATAAAAATATGGTTTCTAGCATTTCTCTTTGTTTTATATGCATCACTTGAGGTCATTTTGCTTTTGTTTGGTTGCTGAGAAACCCAAAGAGAATAACAGAAATTGGAAGTTAAATCTATATAATTGCCAGTTTTTTTTTTCCACCCAATTTTTCAGGAATTATTTACAGCTAATTTATTTTACATTTCATTTATCTTTCATCAGTTTGTTTATGGAACTAGGTGTTGGGGTGTGTTTGACGCCTTGGAAGTTGGGTTATTTCAATGTCTTTTATGTAGGCACTCGAAGTAGGGCGTTGAATTCTTTGATTATAGCATTTCTAATTATCATGTTCAGAATTTCATGAAATGCCTTTTGGGATTTGTGCTTTGTCTAATCGCATAGAATACAAATGTTCGGTTGGTTGATTTTCATCAAATGACTCCGAGATCTCTAACCTGTTAGAGCTTGTTTGTGATTGCATTTAAGAAACAGAGCTTTTAAGTCAAAAAACTCTTTTTGGCAAAAGCTTCATTTTTAAGCTTTTGCCAAAAGTGTGTTTTGGCTATTTTTAGGCTTTTTGGACCCTTAAAAGCGCTTTTAATTTTTTTTACCGAACGAGTACTTTTTTCTTCAAACGGACTTTTTCAGTGTTAAAATCACTTTTAGGCTCTTCAAATGCAATCCCAAATAGACCCTTAATATCAAATGTTTTGTTTGTTCTTTTTTAACACTCTAGTCTGTCGATGTTTTCAGTTATAAATCTTGGTTGGGCATTTTGAAATTCTTCCAATGGATTAATATACTGTTAAGTTTGAATGTTAACCCTTATTTTCTCAAACTGCAGTACCTCAAAGAAGCAGGTTGGGCTGATGGTGGGCGGCTAATAGCATGCACTCAACCAAGACGATTGGCTGTCCAGGTGAGTTTTAGTTTGTGCTACTGCTTTAAATGCTATCTCATCATACATACAGAATAACTTGTTTACTTCTTTTAATTGAGTTCAATTTTCAGTTGCTTATAGTGGTTTTAAAATGGATGGTTGTTATAATATCATTATTAATATTGTCAAACTAGCTCAATCTGGTTGTAGTTCAGAAATTAAAATCTTTAGATTCTCTAATTTATTTTTTTATGTTTAGATCGTGAGTTGTTAGTCCCATCGTTTCTTGAAGGCATCATTTGTGGCTGCGGAAAGAAACCTATTCCAAGGATGATAGTCATGCGAGTTAGGCTACTACTAAGACTACAATTTGGAAACGTCAAACTTCATTTTCTTGGGCCATACCATCCTCAACCCCCTCATAAGTAGGGGTGGGCATCTACTCTGATGGAGTCAGAAATGCCTTCTCTGACTTTGGTGGAGGCAAACTTCCACCGAAGTAGGAAGCGTTGGAAACCTTAGACATCATGTTTGACAAAGGTAATTTCCAAGCCGATGCTGACTTCCTAAGGTCGGTTGGAAGTTGGTTTGGAAAGTCGGTGGCTACTGAAGGTGGGTGGCCACCACATATCAAGTGGTGGCCATTGCACATAAAGTCGTGGCCGCCATCATCAATCGGCCAAAACTCAAATAGAGAGAAAGGTGAAGATCACAACCATTGATAGAAAAAATCCTAACCATTTGTTGTGTGCTCAGCTTTTTATGCAATGGAATGATATGTGAATCATGAAATGAACATAAGTTGTGTGTTTATAGGGTTGTGAAAATACATTTATTGGCAAGTTATGCTCATGTCATCCGCTCAGATTTTTTATTTATTTATTTTCTTTTTTGAAGGCCGGGTCAGGGTGGGTGTCTTACGCTTTTAAAATGATATTTCCATTACTTATTCGAAAATAAAGAGTCGTGTTGGGTCAGAATTTTTCAGATATCTTATATTCTCATTCTGACTTCTGACCTGACTTGGGTCAGAAATCAAAACAAGATTCTAACAGCCAACCCACCCTCCATTGGAAGTTGACCTGAGTGGGTCGGAATTGGGTTGGATGTCAAATTTTCTAGGATTTGAACACCCCTACTCACAAGTAGGGGATAGTTGGACCTAAATGCCACACATTGTGGCCGGAAGGCCACTACTCTTTTTTTTTCTTTTTTTTTTTAATTTTTAATTTTTATTTTTATAAGTACATGGAGTTCATTAAAAACCAAAGGGTGCACCCAAGTACACAAGAAGTATATAAGAGAAACAGCTAAGTGAAAAAGAAAAGAGATAAAAATAGTCATGAAAAATAGAAATGTGAAAACAATCATAAGCGGCTATCCATTGAAAGAGGGTGTGGAAATAGCTCTGTCATCATCCTCTCACTATCTTCAAAGATTTGGTTATTTCTATTTCTCCAAATGCACCACATCAAATAGAGCGGAACCATCGTCTACATAGCTTTACTTTGAGAATTACCAAACTGCCTTCTCCAACAAGCCATATCTCACCTGATGAGGCATGGCCTACGCTAAATTGAATTACCTGAAAATAGAGTACCATAAGTCAACAAGGCCACTAGTAGGAATAGATATCAAGTGTCTCTTCCTCCATACTATACTTTCTTATTCTCTTTATTTGACAATGTTCTTTATAATGGGGACTCTTGACACTTTCTAGATTAATACAAGTCAAAGGACGTTAGGAACCAAAAGTGGCATTAATGCTCCTCCGAGGGTGGCTTTTTTCGTATGGACGGCGGTTATGGGGAAAATTTTAACATTGGACAACCTACGAAAGAAGAACATCATTGTGACGGAATGGTGTTGTATGTGCAAGAAGAGTGGCGAATCTATTGATCACCTTTTAGTGCATTGTGAAGCTGCTGTAGAGGTATGGAACATGATCCTCCAGCTATTTGGTATAACATGGGTGATGCCGGGGAGTTTGAAGGAATGCTTGGGAAGTTGGAGAGGGCAAAGGGGAAAGCGGACAGCCATGCACATTTGGAGGATGGCTTCTTTGTGTGTAATGTGGTCCTTATGGAGAGAAAGGAATGCGCGGAGCTTTGAGGATCGTGAAATGGGAACTATAGAATTGAAGAAAAGGGTGCTCCAAACACTCTACTCTTGGAGGGTCTTGGGGTCTTCTTTGCAAGCTTCAACACTTACGGAATTTATCGATCTATGTGCGTCCTTTTCAGTTTAAAGCTCGTGTAGTGTGTAGTGGGTTCTTTTGTATACTCCCTGTATACATGGGTTGCGGCCCTTGCGCTTTTAAATACATTGACTTTTACCTATCAAAAAAAAAAAAAAAGGTTTCTTTGGTTGTTGATGAAGCTTCTGGAGACAAGACCAAAAGAAAAAGAGAAAGAAAAGTGATGAGAGAAAGAAGGAGATGAGAGAGAGAGAAAGAGAGAAAAAGAAGTGAAAGCTAAAAATGTTATTTTAATGATATAGGGAAAGGTTTAGAGAATCTATTGTGTGGTGTATTTGGATAGGGAAGCAAAAAGTAATTTGGTTCCCTAAATTTTGGGAAAATTGTTGGTGTCGGCTGGGAATGCTCTTAAATGTCTTGTCCTGAACTTATGATTATTGTGCATATGTGTCATATGATTAACTCCATGTGGCATCATAAACTTTATAGAATTAGGGATTTCTGAATCCTAGTGATTAATGTGATTTCTGACTGAAATTTGACTTAATTGAACATATAGAGACACATGCATACAAACACCTAAAGGGTAAGCAATTCATGTATTTTGGGAGTATACAAGAGAAAAGCATCATCAGTAAGGCGTAATTCCCAAAGATTGAAGCATCTGAATAATCAAAAAGGGATTTTCCTTAAGCTTATATTATTTACACCAAACAACAAACAACCAGAATGAGAATAAGAAAAAATTCACACCAAACAACCAGAATCAGAATGAAAAAAGATATTCATCTTGGAAGCATCTTGTGTAGAGAGGACTTCAGGTATTGCTAGGTGTATGGACCATTTAAGTTCTATTAGTTGAAATGAATGCCCATCAATGACAATAATCATATCATAGATTTTGTTGATTGAACTTATATTATTTCTATCGGTGAATATCAAGGACAAAGGACAGTAGGTTCATAAGGATGGAGGATAGCCTGATCGTTGTGGCCGTGTTGGGGATTGGTGCCTTGTTGGATGTGTCTCTGCCATTTCTCCATACCTTACCCAGATGGAGGGTGCCCACGGTTTGGAGATCATGAGAGATGCTGTTAGGAAATCCCCACCGGCTAAGGGTCTTCTACGGCAGGGGTTTCTCAACCTCTGTTCATCTGCGGTGGCTCTGAGGAAGGATAAGGGAGGTGTTATCAAATCCCTGTCAAGTTTGGCTTCGTCATCGGCGATAGGTTTGAGGGATGTTGAGGACGCGGAGGATCTTTCTTCCCCTCTGGGTATTTTCTCCCCATCTCTCCATTGGATTGGGCTCTTTGTTCTCATAAGGATATGGGCCGATGGTAGGGATGTCGTGTGAGGGGAACGAGGATCAGGCTGTGGCTATCTTGATAGACATCGTAGAGGATTGGTTGCCGGAGATTAAGGGTGCCTGTTCTAGATGTAGAAGGGAGCTTCTAAACCTAAAATGCTCCATAAATTATGATTTGATAGGCACGTCCTCAAGGTGGGGGAAAGGTAAGGCTCACGCTTTTTAGCGTTAAGATCTTTTTGTGGGTCTCAAGTTTGAGGGCTTTTGTTGTTTTGTGGGTTTTGGGTGTCTGTGTTAGGTGTTTTCCTTTGTATACTCCCTTACGCTTTTAATACAATCTTCATTACTTATCAAAAATAAAAAATAAAAAATATCAAAGACAGAGAGGCATAGTGTGTATTATTCATTCTAGGTCATTTGTGAGCAGGGGAAGTATGTGTATGCCATTAATTCTATTGTTCTTGTGCATACTTTTATATTTTTGCTTCAGTTGGTGGGAGATAACAAAGTAACTTTGATGGGCTAAATGGGATAGAATAGGTGATGCTTGCTGCGTTCCTTTCACTGAAATTCAAGGAGAAGAGTGAACATATAACATTAACACGAAATCCTCTCACTCTCCACTTCGTGTACTCAATCAATCCCTGTATGTCTAAATGATGTTGAAAACATTTTAGATTTATCATTTTTACCATGTGGGAGGGATTCGTATAATTTTGAATGAATCAAGTGGGATGTAAACGTTTGGGGTTACTGATTTTTCTTGTGATTCTAAAATATCAGATGTATTCATTTTTTTGGATTGAAAAATTAAGCCCCAGTGTGCTGTCGGTTCTGTTGGAAATCTCAAATGCGTAATTTTAATTTCTTGTCAGCTGCAGATACAGTTTTATTGTTTTCATTATAATTCTTTTCTTATAAATATTAGCTGTATTGCTTCTTAGGCAGTTGCTTCAAGGGTGGCCGAAGAAATGGGGGTCAAGCTTGGTGAGGAAGTTGGCTACACGATTCGATTTGAAGATCTTATGAATCCAGTGAGACCTTTTACTTTCTTTTCAAGCTGTGAATAATTATTTTATCAGATTATCCTCTAATGTTGTTTGGGCGTAGTCTACACCAGAATGCTGCATCATGCATTGATTTATCATCTGATTATTTGGAAAGTTCTGGTCTATTAGCTAGACTTTGAGGAACATCATTTGTTACTTTTAGTTCTTTACTATGAATGCTGAGAATTTCGCTGTTATGGCAGGACAGGGTACAACTATGATAAAGTTTCTAACAGATGGGGTGTTACTGAGGGAAATGATGGATGATCCTCTTTTGACCAAGTATAGGTATTAATTCCAACTCTAAATTTTATGCTCTTTGATTTTGTAAGCCTATCTTTTAACTCTATCTACTTTTCTTTCTTTGTTTCTCTGTATTGCTGCTGTGAGAAATTCATGATTTTAAAAACTAACTTACTACCTGATATGCTTGTTGGTTAGTTTTAGCTGGTCTGCAGAGGCACTTTTACAGGGATAACCAAATATTATAATTAGAAGCAATGCCTCTTATTTTATGATTTTTTGTTGTTTTTGTTTTAGAGAGTTGATGTATGATTCAACCTAAACTTTGAATGTCTAATATTATTATTATTACTATTACTATTGTTGTTGTTGTTGTTGCCATAACATTTTCCCCTTAAAATTTGACTATTGTTTCAGTGTCATAATGGTAGATGAGGCTCATGAAAGGTCTATTTCAACTGACATATTACTTGGTCTACTGAAAAAGGTAACTGGGACATATTTTAGATGGTTTGGGAAACTGAAGTGTAATTTTTGTTCTTTCACTATTTTTGATTTGGTTCCTACCTTTTTGTACATTTGCTTATTGCTGAATTTCCAGATTCAACGGCGTCGATCTGACCTGCGTCTGATTATCTCCTCCGCTACAATCGAAGCAAAATCAATGTCTACTTTCTTCCAAATAAGGTTCCCTTTTTTTCCCTCTAAGCTGCTGAGCGAAGTTACATTCTGTACTTTCTTTGTTTGGTTGCTTGTGCCATGCTTTTGGTTTTGGCATTCCAACTGATGTTGAGTCACCTTTAATAATCAAATTCTTTTTATTTTTATTTTTATTTTTTATTTTTATAAAAAAAAAAAAGAAACCAGATTTCTTTTACAGGATTGGGAAGTTTGCACTTTACATTGCACCTCTTTTACATTATAATTGTTTTGTGTAGCCTGGTGTTTGATTAAAAGAACATAATCTGACTCCTCTGATATATCTTAAGGGAAGTTATAGAATTCTTTAATATATATATATATATATATTAGTTTCAAAAGTCATAGCATCAACTTGAATTTCAATTACATTTACCTTTGTATATAGTTTACTTTTGGATGTGCCGATTTTTAACCTTCAAAAACATTGGTACAGGAGAGGTTTGTTATGGTCATAGTGTGCCGTTCGTCATTGACTTGCTTTCTTCTCTTTTCCTATATTACATGGTCTGAATATTTATTCGCAATTTTACTTGCTTAAATTTTATGTAAATTCTAGCTGTATTTAATAGGTTGCCAACTACTTTACTGTCTTTTTATCAGTATCCTAAGCCGATAATAGTTTAAATCTCTTTTTTGTTGTAAATAACAATAGGCGTCGATCATTGGAAGCTGCGGAGAGTGGACCAAGGATGGAGCCTGCAATCCTTTCAGTTGAGGTATGTTGTGCTGGCAATTCTGTCTCTCTCTCTTCAAACAGTGTTTCTAAGTTTATGAGGTTGCTTCAATTTTTATTTTTTTTAAGTGAAGTTATCTTCAGGTAACATTATCATATAACATGGATATTACAAAATTAAGGTGTCATTGCAATCTCTTTACTTTCAGGGTAGAGGCTTTAATGTACAAATTCATTTTGTCGAGGAGCCTGTCCAGGACTATATTCGGTCTACTGTTTCAACAGTATTGTCAATCCATGATCAGGTACTTATAATTCTTTAAGGGATCTCTCGTAGAATACTTTTGAACCAGAGGATCTCTTGTTAATAATAAAATTTTTCTAAGATAACTAAAGAAAGAATGTGTCCAATTCAGATGTCTAACCATCTCTATTTCGTTGATTCTTTGCATTTTTAATTTTTTTTAACTGCCAATGCCTTAGGCCCACCTTTCTTAATGCTTCTTGTGTTCTTAGATGGTCACTACTCAGCATATTTCTTAGTAAATTTCTAACCTGTCAAAAGATGTGTGTTATAGCCCCTTGCTTATTCATTAACTTTGTAACATTGATTTGGTCTATCATGACATCTCATATGCAGTTGGATGTACACTGTACCTTTGCTAGTGACATATGCTTAGGGTGATGCTCCTACAGCAGGGAACTTTTAAAGAAAGTTTATAACTAAAATGTAAAGTAGAGAAACTAACAGATTTCTCCGCATCAAGCATTAAGTCTATAGTTTTAGAAGTGATATGTGGAGTAAATCTCCTTGCCAAGGAGTCATGAGTCCTTTGATTTACCATTTTTGCCATTGTTAAAATATTGAATGAAGCAAACATTGAGGTGTTATGTCATCTTTCTTGAAAGCTTGTTTTCTTGTTTCTTGACCATAGGTATTTGTGAGTGTCAGTGTGTTCCGTGACCACCACTATATATGACAATTAACCAAATGGTTAATGCTATGTTATTTTACAATTTTTCCCTCGGATGTTGTAGAAAGTGTAATATTTTTTTCTTACAAACTTTGATGTAAAACTTGTTTTTTCTCCATTTGAAGGTTACCTAATTGAACCTAATTTCTTAAACCTCAACGTAACAATCCACTCTTCATAATGCATCCAATTACATTTTAGTCCCTTACCTACTATCCTTTTGTAATGGATTAAAAGCCTATTTGAACTCTTCTGAATCCCTTATACAAGACCTATCTTACCTCAACCTTAAAATTCCCTCTCTTTTCCTTAGGAACCCTTCATCTTTCAGTTGCAAATAATCTTGTTCCAACAAAGTTAAAAAGCGGGTCCGAACGAAGCACTTTGAGCTCGATGCTTTCGAATGGGCTTTGTTGCAGTTGTGATCGGGGCATTCTGGGCTGGCTTGATCAAATGCACTTTGATTGTGGTTGCTTTTGAGGCATTCGAGGGCTATTTCGCGCATCCTGTGATGATCTCGTTCGAACGCAAACCATACTGTTCAAGTGGGAACGTACATAAACTAATTTTCTACGTAAAAATTCCTCCAAATCCTGTTCTCTCCAACACCACTCCCTTCTTCCACGTTACACAACACAAGAATCCTCAGACAACCTCAAAACATCCATTACAACAACAAAATCAAGTCTTTTACCCAAACCCTAATTGTACATTTTCCTCATTTCTCCACAAACCACAACACACACTGCACTACCCACAACTTCACCACTCCATTAACTCAAATACCCATCTTCAAAACACAAACTACAAACCTTATCTAAATATCAAACCCTGAGATCACAATATCTACTCCTTATCTTCGTCCAAGTAACAACTGCAATCACCAAAAATCTTGCTAATGACATCATTTAATCAAAATCCGTAACAAACACTTAGAGTCCAAGAATCAAACGGAGAGAACAGTAGAAACATCTTACCTGTTCAAGCTTTTACTCCTCAAGCAGCTCCTCCAACCTTTTCTTCAAGCCCTTCCTTTCTCCCTTCCTTTCTCTCTTTCTCTCTCTACTTATCTCTCTCTAACTCACTCAAGTTCTCTTTGCTCTCTCTCTCTCTCTCTCTCTTGACTTAGACAAACGAAGGGGAAGAAAATAACTTATCCTTCAAGTCTCTACATTTTAAACTCCCGTTTTACTCTTTGAGAACTGATCTCGTTCAAACTGGATTTTACGCATTAAATGCACATCAAATCTCACCTACCTCACACATGTGATCAATCATGGCAGTTGATCTTCACCTGCCATTCATGCGCACAACGACATGTAGAGATGCCATTTTGTTCAAACGGGGCACTTTTTGTGTTCGAACGCTGTGTATCCAACTCAGCGACACGTGGAGATTCCTTCCATTCAAACGAGCTCCAATCTTGTTCGAATGTGACACCTCAAATCCGACATTTCTAAGTTTTTTCTTACAAATTTAATCCCTTTGTGATCAAATGCCTATGAGCCTCACCATACTCCATCCATTTTCACCAAATATATACACTTATCTTAATCATTCTCATAATTTTTTGTCCCTAAATTCAAATTTCTATTTTCTTTTTGGGTGTTTTCTGATGCGGGTTTCTACAACTATTAGATAACATACGTAGCATATCATACAATCAGGATCAAGTGAGCATGATGAAAGGATCAGGTCTTGGAAGAAACATTTTGTTTTTTTTGAAAAAAAAATCTATTTACATGATTTAGGGAGAAGGATTAATAGTAAACCAATTTTTATTGCTCAAGAAAAAAAAAAAAAAAAGCATAGGGTGAAAGCATAAAAAGTTAGAAAAGAAATACATCCACCAGCTATTAGGAATGTTGCCATCTTTGAAAGCTGTCAAACAGAGCTTTCCAATCAGTAGCCATTCTGCCATTCAGATTGCAACTCATCCTAACTATGTTAAAAATTAGTGGAAATTGACAGATTGAACGTGCTTATTACTATACGACCTTAAGTAGAACTTGAAGCTAACTTTCTTTTCAGGGAATTTTGTTTTCTAGGTGTATATATAAAAGCTTTGAATGAGTTTAAAACAAGTCGACTCGAGTTCACATATGAGCAGTTCCTGAGCCTAAATTGATTAGAACCGAGCTTATACAAGTTTGGTTTGTTTAATAATCGAGCCATAATATTTGTTCAAACTTGCTAGTTTATAAACAAATAGAACTCGAGTCGTGCTTGAACTTTTCATGGACAGCTCAGTTTTGTAGTCCTACTAATGAGTACGGGATGGTATTTCTTTGATTACTCAATATGAAACAATTTTTTCATGAACAAGTCTAGTATATGTTATGTTTGTTGCTTATAGGAACCCATGGGTGATATTCTGGTATTTCTTACTGGTCAAGATGATATTGATGCCTCTATTCAGTTACTAAATGAAGAAGCTCAAAGCAATGGAAAGAACTCTTCAGGTATGAGTGACCAAGCATCTCAAAGTAGTTGTAATTTGCTAAACCCTAAACCCTAAATATCTTGACTAGTGATTTTCTACATTTGTGCATCTCAAAGTTGTAATTTGCTAAAACACATTTACTCTAACGTACATATATGTGTTACTGGTGTATGTTTAGAACTATATGCATTCATATAGCCACACATTTGAGTTTGTTGATGTGTATTAGGTGCTCCATGTTCCATGGATGGTTTGGTATTTGAAAATTCTGTGGCATAATATCACAATCCACCTCATTTAGATCTTTTGTTGGCACTCTCCTTTCCTTCCCTCCCTCCTTCCTTTTTTTTTTTTTTTTTTTTCTGTCCTTTTCTGGGCATTCACATGATCATACTACAATACACGAGATCATGGTTCATGGACTACCTTAATTTACTTGTACTAGCAAAGAACAACGATCCCATATTGCTTTTTGCACTGGTATTGGATTGATTGTACTGAATTGGCAAGATTACATGTTCATCTTGCAATGTAGTATTTGACCACCCCAAGGGTGGCTCAATCAGTGAAGGACTAAGCCTTATGAAGCAGAGGTTACTAGTTCGAATCTCCCCTTTCCCTTCTCCTTAGAGCCAAAAAAAAAAAAAAAAAGTGTAGTAGTTATTACATTTTGTTGGACTTATTCATACTTGCTATGAAATATAATTATTAGACATAATCGTACGAGTATACCTTCATTTTCAGGATTGATTGTTTTGCCTCTGTACTCCGGGCTTCCGCGGGCGGAACAGGTTAGTGATATATTAATGTGTTATGTGGGTGCGGTAAACTGATTTTTTTGGAGATTTAGTTAACCCATTTGTGATTTATTGACTACCTTTTTTGCTTTCCATGTAGGAGCTGATTTTTTCTCCAACTCCTAGAGGGAAGAGGAAAGTAGTGATATCAACAAATATAGCAGAGACATCGTTGACTTTGGAGGTAACATATCTGCACTTTAGAGAAATTTTTTGTTGGACGTGATTAGGACAAAGCAACCAGACAATTTGTTTTCATACAACCTTATTCTACTGATACATACAGGGCATTGTCTATGTTGTTGATAGTGGATTCTCAAAACAGCGATTCTACAATCCGGTACTGAACTAGTCATTGAAATGTTCAAATTTATTTGGTGGAGTGATTAGTTCCCATATATTCTCATACTTCAAATTACTACCTGAGCATCTATCATTTATTTAGTTATGGAGTTGTCCTAACAATTTGTCTGGGAATATTAATTGCTATGCATTATTAGCTTTATCTGATTTTGTTTTGTATTCTTAGTTGTTTATTAAGCAGTTGATCATAGTGTTGAGTTCTTCGATTTGGATGGGCATTGGGATAATTTCATTTTCTGAATTGTTTATAAACATGCTAAGCTGTCATTTAAATATCATATTTATTCTTCCTTATGCCCTCTATATGCTAGTTTGCATTTAAAACTTGAAGTTCCATTATGATTGACTCTAGTCGCATCTAATATCATGTCTATTCTTTTCAATAATAAAATCTTTTGCCCTTTTCTTTTCTTTTTAATTTTTGGTTTACTTCACTACAGATTTCAGATATTGAGAATCTGGTGGTGGCACCTATATCCAAGGCATCTGCTAGACAAAGGGCTGGTAGGGCTGGAAGAGTTCGACCTGGGAAGTGTTACAGGTGCCTTTTCTACAGGAAATTACTTAACACCAGGGTCAATCAGTTTCTTTTTAACTTGTATGAAGCGGCATGTCATTTATATCACCATTGCTGATTATTTATTTATTTCTTGCTTAGACCTGTGGCATTCATATCATTATAATTGCATCAGTCAAGCATTCAATCAAATTTTACATGTTGAGTAGTATGTTTTACTCCTTGAGCATTAACAACAAGCACCGCTATGTTCTTATCTTGCCTTGATTCTGTTATGCAGTTGGGCATTCCTGAAGCATGTAACCAATCAATGCACCTTCACCAAAAAAAATTCCTTTAACTGATGCTATATGTGTACCTTCAACCAACATTTTTTAGGAAAACAATTGTGTGCTTTTATATGAAGAAATATTTATACTTGTTAATAGTACAATACTAAGCAAAAGGTACAAACGTGCTTGTGTGAAATGAGTCTGGAAAAAGCCAAGTTCACACTTTTGAATATATTTGTAATGATATGGGTGTACTCTTATTCTTAGGTGCAAATTATGTTTAACTCTACGTAGTCATGACTCATGGGTTACTGAATGTTCAGGAATTCAATCATATCTTTGATATTCTCAATTTATTTTATTAGTATTTTCCTTTCTTTTTATTTTATTAGTATTTTCCACGTAATATTTTATTCCCATCGTTTCTTCCTTTTTCTCAAATCTTTTATTCCCTTCTTTTCTGCATTGTGCCAAGTCTAATAAGTTGCTATTTGAAGTTGTAGAGATGAGAAGCTAATTGTGACATATCTTTTGCTGTCATTCATTGTTTCCTCAAAATTAATCATATCAGGAACTTTTATGTGCACATTCCCACTGGTTTTCTGGTTATTTATGACGGTTGTTTCTTGACCTTTTCATCTTGTTGCTGCAAGGCTATATACTGAAGAGTATTTTGTCAATGAAATGTCTGCGGAGGGTATTCCGGAGATGCAAAGATCAAACCTTGTCTCCTGTGTGATTCAGGTATGAAGTTTTTGTGTCCACACCTTCCCTTTTCTTCTACTTTATTGGTGTCAAAATGATTGGGTTGATGAACTGATGTATCTGCAATAATTGCATTCTTTGAAGAATGCATTTTTCACATTTCTTAAAATGATAGTCTTCTGATTTATGGTAGCGGTCATAAATTGCAGTGGCGTAAAAAGTGGAGTGACATAGCTCAAACTAGGTTTCCTTCTGCCTTTATGATGAGTTACCCGCAACACTCCTCTATATCCTTCATGCATAAATTGTTACAGGGATTCGTATTTCCTGAAGCTACGCACGAGTTGATTGGTTCTCTAGATTACCATTGTCATCTAGTTTGTGGAACACTTGTTAACATCACCAACAACACTTTTAAGCTTCAAAGCTATGTAGTGTGAAGTATAAACTTTATTCTTATTAGTGAGGGAACTCCAATTAGCAAATGATTTTTTTTTCAACCCCAACAAACTATCTACCCTTTCCTTGTGTTACTTGTACTTGCCTAATTGATTGTTCCACCAAGACTTGTAAAAAATATTGTACGAGTTTTCTTATTTACTAGTGGCTGAAATAAGTAAAGTATTATGATGGCTTTAATTAGTTTTTTACATGTTATAATTTTCTTGTGAACTGTTTTTTTGCTTCTCTGCAAGCAAGAACTTATACCAAATGATTAATCACAAATTCTTGCCTTGGAAGAGTATTTTTTTTTTCTTTGTAACAATAAATGAGATGCTAATTATTTTGTCCTAATCTCTCAGTTAAAAGCATTGGGCATAGATAATATCCTGGGCTTTGATTGGCCGGCATCTCCATCTCCTGAAGCAATGATTCGAGCACTTGAAATACTTTATTCACTTGGAGTCTTGGATGATGATGCCAAACTTACTTCACCAGCTGGATTTCAAGTAGCAGAGATTCCATTAGTATGTTTCGATATACTACTATATCATAATTGACCCATATTATTGCTCCTTTTTTAATGATTTAAATTGTGCAAGTGTTTTCCAAGTCTGCTGGATGTGGGAAATGGATGTTACTGCAAGCTAAATGCTGGCACGCCTAGTGATATATTTTACTGTATCTATTGCATATGAACCCAAATCACCCCACACCCCCCCCCCCCCCCCCCCCCCCCACTCTTCCCCTTCCCTCCCTGCCTCCCCAACACCCACCCTCCAAACAAACCAGAAAAAAAGAAGCCAGGCATATTCCTGATGCTCTTGCCTGATATTATATGGAACCATTAATTATATCATTGCTTACTTTATAGGAGCAATTTTTGTATTGGTCAAATGATCTTTGCTTGTTATTTTTTGGTTGCTTTGTTCATTATTTCCTTGATGTTAAGTGAGCCTATTAATTTTTTTTATATGTTCTTTGTTTAAGATCTGTCTGTTCTAATCAGTTTGAAATTAACATTTATGAAACCCAAGGCCTTGAAAATATTTTGTTTATCCATCAAACATCCGGATGTCGTTAGTCATTCCGTCATTATTTTTTTAACCTAACATTTTCTTGATGAGCATTGAATATTACCTGGGACGTGTTTCTTGTATTAGGTTTGTTTGAGACGTAGTTGATCTTTTACCCTATTATGTTTCGCATTCTAACTAAATAATGTTGAAAACTTGTACTTTGTAGGAACCAATGGTCTCGAAAATGATCCTTTCTTCGAGCGAACTTGGGTGTTCAGAGGAGATTATTACTATTGCTGCTACTCTCTCAGTCCAAGTAAATTGTTTTATATATATATTATCAGTTCCTCAGGCTCAACGAATATGAATAGTAAACACTGAATTTTAAAGTAAAAAACATGTGAAAAAAATTCTCTAACTGAGAAAGTCATGTTTGGCCTTATTTGCTCTTCTCCTCAGGAAAAAAAAAAAAAAACATTTAGGCCCTGTGGGCATTATCCCATATTACTAAGGTGGGAGTTGAGTGATGGCTTTATTAAGTGCCTAAGCTATCTTGTAAATTAAAGCACTTTCTCTTCTGTGAGATTGAGGCGTATGCTTAATGGCCTCATCTACTTCTCTTCTTCCTCTATTTACTTAAAAATAAATAGAAGGAAAAGAAAGTATATAGGAAAGATATCCATTCATACTATCATACAACTGATAAAACAACAGAAGTAATTTGCAAGTAAGTTTTGTTTCACATCTAACATGTTTTTTGGCAGTCCATTTGGGTGCCTGGGAGGGGAGTGAAAAAGGATATGGATGAAGCCAAGTTGAGATTTGCTGCTTCTGAGGTACTTGATTTGAATTTTTAATTCTCTTGGATAACTTTAAGAATTCCGAGTAGATTTACTGTACCTTTTGGGCATCAATTTTTGGTCTAGAGAATATTACACTAATCTGGCGTTTGGTTTGAGGAATCTAAAATTCCCTTGGCACCCACATATTCCTAGGAATGTGACGCTTGGAAATCTGGATTCCTGGAAATGTGACAAATCCACGTTTGGGAATGATTAGGAATCTGCTGGGATTCCTGAAATTATGAGATTTTTATGTTTGGTTTATTTCTAGGCATCCTATAGGAATTGTTTATGTTTCCCAACATATTGTTATTGTTTTTCTTTTTAAGTGTATAAGGTCGTTTTTTTTGTTTAGAGGGAAGAAAAAAACTTTTCCAGGATGAAGGGAATGTGGATTCGTACCTCTCTACAAGGGAGTCCACATTCCTAACAAAAGGAAGTTGGGGGTGGGTGGGAATCCAGATACCCGCGAACATAACGGGAAATTTTTGAAGATTCTCTGGAATCTTGAAAGATTACCCCTAACTAAACACCACAAAAAAGTCAGTTAGGCCTGTTTCCCCACACTGAGATGTTTCCACCTTGTGAGTGATCAAATTTCATGTTACAGAAATGCTTTGGTTTCATAATCATTGAGCATTCATAACGTGAAATTGTTATCTACATGTGAGTTTTAGATCTGTTAAATATCATTGCTTTTTGTACTTTGGCATGCGTATAATTGTACTACTGATATCTATTCAGTGCATCTTCCATACGGGGTCCAATAATTCCCTTTTTTGGTGTTATATATGATATCTTCTCTGCTCAATAATCATTTTGTAACAAATGCAGGGTGACCATGTGACATTCCTAAATGTTTACAAAGGGTTTCTTCAATCTGGCAAATCTTCTCAATGGTGTCATAAGAACTATTTGAACTACCAAGCCATGGTGCGTAGCTGCTTTAAAAAATTTAAGAATGTTTTTTATAGATAAATGTAACTCATGCATCTAATAAATATTTGATCTGTGACATCACATGGACGTATTTGAAGAGTTGACACCATTTGGTCACCGAAATGGCTTACCTTCTGTTATTCTCGGTTCCATACACCTTTAATGGCTGTAAATTTACTTGCTTTTAAATATCGTCATCTTGTGCACTTCATGTGTATAGTGTTTATGTTGATATTGGTGTAAATATTGTGCAGAAAAAGGTTGTTGAAATTAGAGAACAGCTCAGAAGAATAGCACAGAGATTAGGCATAGTCCTGAAATCTTGTGAAAGAGATATGCAGGTAAGTTTCTAGGCCAGTTACTGATATAATTATATGGCCCTGTAAAAGATTTATTCTCATCTTAAAACTAAGCAGTAGAACCAACCAATATATCCATCCGTGGACCACAGTGTGAAATCTGCACTCTTTTTTTCCTCTATCGCCCCCTATCCCATTTGTCACCGAAAGATGCCATGCTATTTTTACCTGCAAACTATTAGAAGCTATGTAGTGTTTTTAAACCATCATAATATGAGGATAGATCGGTATAGAGATGTATATAAGATGCATAATATGTATGTGAATATGAATTCCTTTTTTATATTTGCATATATATATATATATATATATATATATATAAGATTATATATATATATATACATGTAAATGATTAAAGATATTTTGTTCAGGTTTGAGAATCTCTAAGGCTAATTACTCCATTCTTCATTGGCTTTTCCTCATTCCCAGAACATTTGTGCCTTAGAACTTTGAATTAGTTATTGATTTTAGAGGAAGCAACCTTGTGTTGTTATATTCTGAACAGTTTGAGATGGTTGATGTTCTATTGTTTTTAATCTCTTCCAGGTGGTAAGAAAGGCAGTTACTGCTGGCTTTTTTGCTAATGCGTGTCGTTTAGAAGTGAGTATTTTCCTTATCTCGAATGCGCACCTGTATTCTTTTTGGAATATAAATTTATCTTCATCTTCTGGAGAAATCAATTTATTCTCGCACTTCCCTTTAACAATTTTCTGGTGAATGTCCCAATAAATTTATGGTTTTTATCTTGTCAAAGGCATTCACTCACAATGGGATGTACAAGACTGTCAGAGGGTCTCAAGAAGTGTATATTCACCCATCATCTGTGTTATTCAGGTTCGTACAGAAATTGGACTGCTATTTGACTCGATCTGTGATCAAGGAACTAATGGTGGTTTTTTTTTTTTTTTTTTTTTTGTGTGTGTGTGTGGGTAAATTACACTTTGACCTCAAACTTTCACTTTATTTGCACTTACACCTCCAAACTATGACTCTACAACTCGGATCTATAAACTATCAAAATGTTTCGAGTTGCCCCGTGTCAGATATACATGTGCTGTATATTTTTGTCTCAAACATTCCTCTGTTTTCGCCTTAGAGATTGCTACTGTTTCTAATATAGGGTATTCATTTCACATCAATTATAGGAGGCCCTTGCACTCTGTAGCCCTACTGTTTTCTTTTGTTAATCACACTAGTATATATATATATTCTCATTTGTTTCCCTATTGTTGTTTCTCCTTTTTTGTGCTTCATTCACAATGTCTTATTGTTTGGTGGGTACACGTGGTCGGTTGTGCGCATGCTATGGCTGTCTTAATTTCATCTAAAAAAATATTCATCATGCAGAGTTAACCCAAAATGGATTATATACCATTCCCTTGTCTCAACTGATCGGCAGTACATGCGCAATGTGATCTCCATAGATCCCTCTTGGCTAATGGAGGCTGCTCCACATTTTTACCAGCACCATCGTCATAATGCTACTGCCCACTGATCTTGCTGTTGGGGGAAGCAAATCGTGGGGCCTAGATCAGTTAGCCTAGGAATTTTCTTGTAATTATATGTATTAATCTTGAGAACTGTGCAGTCAAGGATGAGCTGCCTGCATTGTTTATTTCTCTTGCTGAAATATTGGATAGGAAATTTTGGGCTGGTTGATGCCTTCGCAGTTGGCTGTACTCATTTGACGCGCTCAAGTTATTTTTTTAATAGTTTTTTCATTAATATTCTTGTTTATGCAGCAATCATATTTTCAAGGGATAGAGATTCTCAACAATTTTTTTATTCAGATTGTTAGCAATTCGAATAACAAATGTGAGTCCTTTTATGGGAATCACTTGTCTGAGTAGATTTTGGGTAACCTGTCCTTTTGTTGGCACAGATAGATCCCATAAAATCTGTCCTGCATTTACTGTTTGAATTGTTGAGAATTTGATCCATCTTTTAAGTGATCCCTTTTGATTTTCCGAGGAGGAAGGAGGAAACATTATTGGACACATGTTTATATGTGTTTTAAACTGAATACGGGGGTGATGGAAGCCACATGCAAATTGAGATCTCGTCTTCAAAAAGTAGACAAAGTTTAATCTGCTTACCCGTCACCAAATCATTAAAGTATTAAATCCGTTGTCTATATCTTTGTGCCCGTAGTGTTTTATTGATACTCAAGAATTTCTCTTCATTTTCCTTGTAACTTTTTTCCGCATTTGATTAGACAAAAAAAAAAAAAAAAAAAAAAGAATTTCTCTTAATTTAATTTGAGCGGATCCATTGGCTCTCCACTAAATATAATTTATTTGTTCAACACCTACTATATATATACCATGGAAAATTCCTCGTGCACCATCTACACGCCAAAATGGACTGTTAGCTCATTTTGTTATGGATTCAATATGATATCAAAATCTTACTAAATTCAACTGGATTTTAGAAATTGGATCATGTGCAATGGCTGAATTTGCACGTCTTGTGCCACTTGCCTATATGTATTCATGACCCATTCATGTAGCAGCCAAGTTTAATATCAAGGGTGATGTTAAACATCACGCCCGGCGTGATGCACGCCGGGGTGATTTTATATTTTAAAATAATAAAATATAATATTTTATTATTATAATTATTAAAAAAAAAAAAAAAGCTTGGCATGCATGATCAAGCACGCCGGCGTTCTTAGTATCATGACCCTTAATATCAAATGTGCCACTGATGGACGGATGAGTCAAATTTCAGCAATATGGTGTGAGTAGCTCTTGGCTCGAAGTCACATAATTAAAGAAATGGGATTTGGCTTAGGTGCTGTAAACAAAATTATATTATTTTGTTATGTAATTTTTTTAATGGTTAAGATTTAATTTCAAGTTTTTATGAAAAAAATTAAATTAAATCTAGACCGTTAAACAAATTACGACACTTAAGTCAATTTTTTTTATTTATTTTTAAGTGTAAATTGAATCAAATAAGTTATTATCATTATTGTTATTATTGATAAGTAATTTCACTAAAATCGTACACTTCTAAAAGGGAAGCGGAGGCAAGGTTAATTACTGGTAAATCGTTTTCAAGAACTTTGGTGCCACACAAGATGTCTTCAAAACCTATCCTAGCAAGAAAGCGATGAAACGGGAATTTTCTAAGCCTTCAAAGTCAAATATTGAAAGTTCTAATGCACATGTCTGTTTTTGTGGAGTACGGTGAAAGACAAATTCAAACCCCCCTTTGCTTCCCATGGAAAAATGTCTGCTTCAATTAAGACTGGTAACTAAATTTGTAACATTTCAGTCTCATATTGAGAAGATAACATAAAAATGAGTGGATTATAAAAGAGCTCATTAGTGTTAAGTTTTACATTAGTTCCTTACTAAATAAGATTTGATTAGTTATTTGAGAGTGGTAATACAAATGTGACTAACGCTTTCTCTTAGTTGTTTCAAATGGTATTAGAGCACGTACTGGAGTACCACATGACGTGGCCTGATGAGGACGTCGGGAGTTTAATGGGAAGAGAGTAGAGGAGTGGTCTTAAAGCAAGTTGTATAAATCTGAATGCTTGCACGCTACCTCAGTTATATATCAACTACGACTAGACCTAGCTTTCCTTTCTTTATTTGAAAACTAGCGGGGAAAAAGCCTAGGACTGCTCTGTGTACAACTTGTGTCCTTTTGTCCATCTAAAAACTTCTCTTTTTTTTCTATTCCCATATAAAAACCTTCTTAAATCTCCCAAAAGTTGCTATCAAGTCCATTTTTCAGCTTTCTCGTCTTCAACACAATGTCAAGAGTCTCTTTAATCCTCCTCTCAATCCTCCTAATAACCCATTTAGGAGAGAGCCGTTCGTTGGGCAAGAATTCCAGCCTTATATCCGATGGCATACACCATGGAAATTAAGCCATTCTCCAGTCCTTGAAGTACTGGATTTCAAAGCAACAACGGTTACCTGTGAGCCCATCTATGGCTTCCTGCCTTGCACAACAGAGGTCTGGGGGCAGCTGTTCATGATAGTAATATACGAGGTTTTGCTGTCCATGGCAGGGACATATGTTTCCAATGGGTCCAACCTCTTCTTCCAAATGTTTGGAACTGGTGTCTTTGGTGCCAGCTTGTTCCATGTTCTTGGCACAATCCCACAAGTGGTTTTGGTACTTGGTAAGCATCTTCTCCTCTCACCATGTAATCAATAATACATGGGTGTTAACAGGTCGGAATAGATTTAATTAACTTTGTTTTAATTAATTATTTTCCCCTTGGGGTAAATCAAACTTAAGACCTACGCAACCCCCCATCCAACCCGATCTCCCAAGCGCAGACCTTGGGTGGCTTCTTAGCAAAGAAATCAATTGAAAATTAATATAGACGTTGCCTTAGAAATGATCATAATCATTAATTAGATTTTGACAAGTCAAATTTTTTATTTAATTATTTAAATAGGCGGAGAGTAAAAACTGGAGCAAAATTTGCCATATTGTGGACGGAATTAAAGATGGTATGTGGCATTTTCGTTTTCGGAGACTTGATCATGAAAAACATGACACCAATTCAGCTATTCATTGGCTCGTGAGGCCATTAGGTGTCATAGATCGAGTTTGGATTAAAGAAATCTCAACATGTATCTATGGTACTGTAAGCGGAGAGAAACTTATCTCTGAGTGATTGTTTGTTTATCAATAAAGTGTGAAATCTGTTAAAAAATAATAATAATAATAATAATGTTATTTAATAAACCGTTATAAGACTGTCATGTAACTTGATAATATAAAAGTGAAAATTTACTCTTAAATCAGCATTTGTAAAAATAAATAAATAATGGGTAGAGTTTTAGTACAATTGTATAGGTGATACTTTATATAATAGTATACTAAGTAACAGTACTCTTTTATCATTTCTATTTATTAATTATGGACTCTCACATCAATTTGTAAAAACATTTATAATAAAAATTATAGTATCTCTAACCACACTCGATCATGCTATTATTTCTGACTTCTTTAAGAACTTGTTAATACATCCTCAAGTTATTCGAGTAGGCAAATTTCAAGCAAGCATTTCTTTAATTTCCAGTAGAACGTAGAGGATTTACTATTTCCTAACATAAATATTAGTTATAATAACATGTATATAAATTAACAAATTACATTATTAATACTAATTAATTAGGATGATATATAACGAACTTAATTTCCTGGCTTCAAAACCATACACTGTAATCTCATTAAGTGCATGTTTGAATGAAGTGACTGGAGTGACAGCTACTACAGCTACGATTGAAACAATGGCAACAATGGCAATGGGCTTACTTGCAGGATCAACAATCATGACTCTAAGTTTAATCTGGGGTTCTGTCGTTGCTTTTGGTAGCTATGATCTTTCAAAGCCTTCAGCTAATTCATCAGAAGTGGAAAATAAGACACCATTCAGTTTAACCGGTTTCCCCCTTACCCTCGTGAATTGCGTAAAACGGGATTAAGATCCACGGCGATTAGCTACCCGAATTGCTATAAATTTCGACAGTTAATGTGAGAAAACCTCTCATATTTACTGTCAAAATTGCTAACAATTTTTGAGGTCGCTAATTACTCTTGATCTTGTCAAAATAAAATATCTTTAATCGATGTGATGATGCCCTTCTTTGTTTCTCTCTGTGGTGCAGGTTATGGTGTTAGCACTGATGTTGAGACCTTCTATACTGCAAGACTAATGATTGTATCGATGATCCCATTTCTCATGCTGCAACTGGCAAAAGTTCTCAATTCATCTTCAGGGACACGAATAGTAGTCTTAGTCTCCCTCCTTGTTACACTTTCTTTCCTAATCGTTTACTGCACCTTTCAGGTAACATTAATGGAACCCAAAAATCTTGTGTAATTTGATTGTATTTTGCACAAAACAATACCAAGCCGAAGGTTTTGAAAGAGATAGAAGAAGAGAAAATTTACACTTTTTTTTTTATTTTTTATTTTTTAATTTTTTTAATTTTTAATTTACTTTGTTTTTAAAATGCCGTAATAGAGTATACACATAAATGCATATACTTAGTACGTATTACTTTAAAGCAATAATTTGGTGTTAATTAATTGGCTTTATAATTAATGTTAATTTGATTTTTTGAGAAACTTCACTTTATACCTCTGAACTATTGTGTATTTTGAGAAGACCCCCCAAAATTCAAAAACTCTCAATTTACACCCCTGAACTTTCAATTTCAATCAATTTACCCCACTCCGTTAGTTTTAGCTGTTAACTTTTAATGGAAATGTCTAAAAAAACTAAATTACCCTTCAATTTTCATTTTTTTTTTCAAAAAAAAAAAAAAAATTAAGGGTTAATTTGGAATTTTTTTTTTTAAAAAAAAAGGGAAAATCCACTTTACCCCCTGAAGTTTCAGGGGTTTTTCAATTTGAACTCCAAAGTTTAAAAATTGGCAATGTACCCCCCTAATGTTTCAAAAATTTTCAATTTAAACCTTCCGTTACTAATTTCTGCTAAATTGGAGGGAAATTTTTTTAAAAAAGCATGAGGGTAATTACGTAATTTTATAGATTTCCGTCCAATTTGATGAAAATTAGTAACGGAATGTTTAAATTGAAAATTTTTGAAATATTAATTAGGATGGTACATTGCCAATTTTTAAACTTTGGGGTTCAAATTAAAAAACTCCTGAAACTTCAGGGGGGTAAAGTGGATTTTTCCCTAAAAAAAAAAAGTCAGGGAATGCGTAAATTGATTGAAATTGAAAGTTCAACAGTGTAAATTGAAATTTTTTTAATTTTAAGGGTCTTCTCAAAACGCACACAGTAGTTTAAGGGTCTAAAGTGAAGTTTCCCCTTGATTTTTTCTTTTTCTTTACGTGGAACTCGCTAACTAATTTTGAAATTTCTTTAACAGGTATTCCAGCCGTGGATTCAGAGCAGAAGACTTGAATACTTGCTGCGTAAGCATGTTCAGACAAACCTACTTCCAAGCCTTCGAACTGCTGGTGGCAGACCTAACCTAACACGTATAAAAGAGTAAGCTTCCTGACAAGAGTTCTACTCAAATTTTCAACGATTATTGCTGTTATGATCAAATGCATCAGTTACTCACTCCATATATTTGTAGGATTTTTCACAAAATGGATCAGAATAATGACAACTATATATCTCCTAAGGAGTTAAGAGCTTTAATCTTGGGAATACAAATAGAAGTAGGTGTAAATATGGATGACCTCGAAGAAGAGCTGATGAAGGAGTTCGATATATCTGGTGATTCTAATGTAACTGAAATTGAGTTCGTCGATGGAATCTCAAAATGGCTTTCTGAGTCTCAGAACTCTACGAGCGATAAAGATCAGGACAGGCCAAAGTTTTTTCGCAGCATCTCGGAGGTAAAGATTATCACCACTTACTTCAAAAGCTTAAATGGATAGAAAATGCTTAATTTAATTATTTAATTTATAATATCATACTCCTGTGTGAAATGTAAAGTCTAACACATGAAATGTTTAATTAAAATAAGAGGTGAATAACAGAGACAAGATTCGAATCCAGGACATTTACTCTGTTACCATGTTAAATTATCGTTTATTCATTCTAAAAACTTGAGCGGATAGGAGATGGTTAATTTAATCATTTACTTTATAATTTAACAAACACTTGTCGTTTGCAGAAAACAAGTGAAGAGCAGAAGAGTCTAGTGGCTCAGAAAAAAGCGACTAATAAGAGCACTGATAAAGGGTGGTTGAATTATGTTAAGGCAGGTTTTCTAATTGTTCTAGGAACTGCTATCACGATTGTGCTTGCACAGCCCCTTATGGAAACTCTCCAGGACTTCTCTAGCTCTGTAAACATCTCCTCCTTCATGGTATCATATGTTGTGATACCCTTTGCAATGAACTACAGACAGGTTCTGAGCACAATTACTTCTGCCAGAGAGAAGACAGAAAAAGCTATCTCCTTGACCTTTTCTGAGGTTTATTTCTCTCTCAAACTCATATTTCATTTGATCATGATCAGTTCATTCTTTTTGAACAATAGTTATAAGATTATATAACTTGACACTTTGAAAGTATTTGGCAGATTTATAATGGAGTATTCATGAACAACATGATGGGGTTAGCCATCTTCTTGGCTCTTGTTTACATACGGGATTTGTCTTGGGATGTCTCAGCTGAAATTCTGGTTGTTCTACTTATATGCACTGGGATGACTCTCTTTACCAGCTTCTGCACCAAATTCCCATTCTGGACTTCCATTCTTGCCTATCTTCTCTACCCCTTATCTCTTCTCCTCATTTATGTTCTCACCACTGTTTTTGGATGGTCCTAATTAACCCTATATATATATATATATATATACTGCTTCGATCAGAAAATAATTAGAGCTTCTTATGGGAAGACTTCTAAATATGTATTAAAATCCACAAAATATTCAAAATATTTCTCGGTGCTTTTGTCAAGCTACGATGTACTAATTATCTACCTTTTAGATTTCAAATTTCTCTCTCTCTATATATATATAGTATAGGTTTTTGTTAGATTTCACGCCTAGAGTTCATGATCATGAAATTAATGGACTGCAATTAAAGGATAAGAGTAGAGTGCCAAATTTTTTTTTTTTTTGTTTTTTTAAACGGAATCCATACCAGTTTCATTCATAGAAATCATGAGCATAAAGCTTTTACAAGCAATCATAGCCAAAGCTACGATGTTACAAGCATCACAGATGATGTATTACATTCAAGATCCGAAACCAATCCATTAAACCATGACTAATCTACATATTAAAAAATAAATCTGTGCCAAACAGATTCAAACTAATGCATAGGTAGTGCTTATTCCTCAGAACTGAGGGTAGATAAACCCCCAACCGAAACTCTTCATCCTCCAACCGAAACTCTTCATCCTTGACCCGAAAGCTATGATAACATTCACATCCACAACCCAAAGGTATGGACCATAACAAATAACCCAGAGGGCATCACACATGCAGATCAAGAGGGGACAAAGCCTTATCACAAGCAAAAAAAAGGGAAATAAAAGCGTCCAGGGAAATAAAGGGATTAAAACAGAAATACAAATAGAATAAAACCAGAGAATCACACTAAGTGGGTAACGGTAGCCGAAAGGAAGTCGATCGCGTGCTGGCCGGAAACAGACGCGAAAGGTGGCATTGGAGCTCATCATGGGGGGATACGAGGAAAGACCCGACAGCGGATGGTGAGTGGCAGAGCGGGTACGGAGGAGATTTGCGTCGCACACAAAACAAACTGGGAGGGAGTTTGAGTGAATCCCCCAAAAGCATCACCAAAGTGTGACAAATAGGTAAGGCAACAAAAACAACACACCAAAATACACGCTGAAAGACAGACATAAAGGAAAGGAAATAAAACAACCAGAAACGAAATTAAAAAAAAAAAAACAGGTGAAGAGAACCGAAATCAAACCACATTCGGAGAGACGGATCCAGTGCAAAAGGTGTGATAGGCACTGGCTGATTCGGGTAGCAAGGTGGTGGAGCACGCGTCGAGGTGGACCAGGCAACGAGCAGTCAATTGGGCAGAGATGACACGAACCAAATCCAAACCCGACCCAGCAACAAACGCGGGGGATGGAGAAGGGCGGAAGATTGGTCTCCAAAAAAACCCTAAAATCAGACAAGGGGCGGAGCGAGAGGGAGAGGAAGAAAACACCCAAAGAGCAAGGGACATCAAGTAAATAGACTAGCTCTAGGACAGAGGCAAGGGAGAGAAGAGGATGAGGGGGAGGAAGGGGGAGGGGTTCTCCCCCTCCGACAGTGCTCTCTACTAGAGATGAAACCCTAGCAGAGAGCGTCTTAATAAAGTGCCAAATGATGCTTCTCTATTATTATTCTCCAAATATGGAATCAATCACTATTTCTTAGAATATTAATAAATAATTAAATTAATAATTTCTTATTGGCATAAGCTTTTATATTTGCTTAATTCCTTTACATAGAGAAGATTTCCTTCATTCATTCTTTCTTTTTTGGTATGATTTTTTTTTAAAAAAAAAAAAAAAAATTTCTCAACCAGCTCCTTTTTTTATAATTAAAATTAAATTAATAAAAGAAAAGATAATACAAAATAATAATAATAATAATAGCTCCTAGTATCCTTCATTTGCACCATAATGATGCTATTCAATTATAAAAATAAGAGTAATAGTAGGCCTACATTTCACAACTCTTTTGTAACTTGCGTATTATTTATATATATATATATATATGTGTGTGTGTGTGTGTGTGTGTTTGCAAATATATATATATATATATATGTGTGTGTGTGTGTGTGTGTTTGCAAATGATTGGAGTTAACATCGATTTTTTTAATACTTTTTAATTATATGCTAATACGTATCAGTAAACTCAAAAGACTTGTAAGTCTGTCATTTCTCTTTTTCTAAATATAATAAATACGTAAAATGTGACCACGGTCTAGAGAAAAGTATATATATATAAGGTGTTGTTTGGTAAACAACAATGCACTGTTTATGAGTGGTGAAAAAAAATATGAGTGTAATAATTAGTATAGAAAAGTGAAAAAATTGTATTGAAAAGTGAGAAAATTTTGTTTTGTAGTGATTTTTTTATTTAAATAGTAATAAAAAATGAATGATGTGATATAAAAAGTGATAATGTTTTAATGTTGATTTTTTTGAAAAATGAGATGAAAAATGTGGGGGAATGTGATGTTGTTTACCAAACAACACCTAAGTGGTGTCCCTACGTAAGGTGCTGTGATCCAAAAACTGTCACTAAAAGAGGTTTTTTACTTTTTTTTCAATTGATTAAGAAAAAAAATTACATAGAGAATCTTTCTAATTAATTCCAGATTTGAAAGGAAGAAAAAATGGACGATCTTAAAACTGAAAGAGAGGTGAGCCCACTGAAAGAGGTTTGATCTCACGAGACCCTACAAATTAAAGTGCATGCACCTCATAAATCACATTTGACCATATATTTGAGTTGGGATCTTGAAGATAAGGCTAGCAAGATTGATGTTCATCTGCCAAATTTCATTTTTGTCAATCTCTTATATAATTCATGGAACCCACAAACGACTAAGTAAGCTTTTATTATAACATAAACAAACGTGTCAGCGTCTCTCTCGTGTCCTTAAGTCTTTCTCCACCCTATAAGTCATTCCAACTCTTTTTTTTAAATGCTCCATCACAAATATAATATTATTTAATAAACTATTATATGATTGACATATAACTTTAAATCAACAAAGGTCTGCAAAATAAATATTTACAGACTGATTATATATATATATATATATATATATATCCTCTCATGTCATATGTTCAACATTATCTTAACCATTAATTGGTGGCATTGACAATGATCAGTTGATCATGCTCCCAATCTTACATAGTTGTTTATGAGAATCTCAATTCTTGGTAAGCCAACCTCTTAGAGTTTGAGGTTGAGATCAATGCCATCTCCTTCTGCTTCACCTCTCTCACTGTTTAAGCTAATCCCTAATTCTTTCCTGCCCACCTGCTCCTTTAACTTTGAGAAGCCATGGAAAGGTTTTTTACAATCTAACCCATGTCCTGACCTTTGATGTGAGTCCTCAACGCTTTCCTTCAAATTATAATTTGTATAAAAAAAATAATAAAAATAAATAAAAGTCACCAAAATATATATCACGATTAATGGGAAAAGATAATGAACTACTGTGGAGCTTTCATCTTACTTGGATAGGAAGCAAGTCAAATTTGGAGAACTCTCCTTGAAGACTTTGTGTCGTGGGTGAAGGAATTGAAGGGGAGCCAAATGTATAGAAATTGTTCTGAGGTGCTGCTCCACCCCATCTTGTATCTCTGAGAAAGGTATTGAAACCAATTTCAACCAAAAATGGCAGCGAATTGAAAAGAAAGATCAGCAACAAGTGAAGATCAAGCTAGACAGACCAACCTGGAGATTGTGTTGGTGGGGTCAAAATCAAATGCACTGCGATTATCATATGAAGATGATTGGAAATGAAATTGAGGACCAGGGGAGTAGCCAACTGAGAAAGGCTTCGGCCTCCTCATGATCATGCCAAGCACCTATATAATACATAGTAATTAACCACATGTTTGTCACAAAAGATGACTTATCCATTTTCTCATCTCCCCTACTTTCTCAATCAGTTTAGAAAAGAAGGCAAAAAATCAGATAAATTCCATAAAAAAAAAAAATTGTGAAAAGATTGCATGCAAATAAGTCCACTTATTTACTAATTTTCTTTTCTTTTCCGATTTAATATTAGTACCCTTTTGTTTGCTTACTTGGAAACAGTATGAAAAAAAAAATATATATATATATATATATATAGCAAACAACTCAACACAAAACACTTAAAACTAACACTTAAAACTATTTTATGACACATTATAATTAAAAAGCATTAACAAATGGGGCCAATAACTTTGAGGAAATTAAACTTGCCTTCTCTTCCTCGGGCCAATTGGATGTGTAGTTAAGACAAGATCTTTGGTTTGAAGGGGGCTCCACATGGTGATACATTCCGGCCGACGATGGGGTTGCTAACAAAGATGGTGTCGCAAATCTAGGAAAATTATGATTTACCTGCAAGTTGCACACAATTATAATTAATTAATCTTAAAAAAATCTAGTGAAATCACATTATGGGCACGGTGATTTAATTAATATTTCACACTTTATGTTACCATCATAGCAGGATATTGGCAATGTTTCCTTCGTAGCAAATTAGAGGAAGGACACTGTGGATCATTGGAAAAATGTGTTCCTAATGGAATACCCGTGTCAGAATTGCTTCCGTCCACCCGATCCATATTCAACTGGCAAGAACCCAACGTTATGGCAAATAAACCCTGCTCAGGTAGAACCACACCCGACCCACCAGCAACACATACGCCGCCTCCTCCTCCGACACCTCCATTACCTCTTCCTAGTATTGTATTACTACTACCATTAGCATAAATGACACTCATTAGTGGAGGCGGCGGTGGAGGTAGTGGCATATGCAGCGGTGGCCGAGGCTGAGAATGATAAGGATCGTCAGTATTAGGGTCTTTCTTTTCCCGTTCGCGCAAGATCTTCTCCAGTTCAGCAACTCCGGGACCTCTTTTCGGAACCTTTCGACGCTTCGGAGGCTTTTTCAACGCCATAGTCCAACCACCTCCGCCATCTCCGCCACTACTGCCACCACCACTGCTACTATCGCTACACATTTTCTTCCGCCCGGTTCTTTTTTTTCTTTTTGATATTCCTGTGTCAAAATTTGAAGAAGTCGAAGAATCTAAACTTAAATATACAAAAGGAGGCAAACCCAAATGAGAGAGTTGAGAAGGTAACAAGAATCCCCATTTTCCAAGATCACATAGCTAAAACAAGTAACAAAATATTCAAATATACCGGAATATGTGGAAAGAAAATCTCAGAGGATGTTGGGGGTAGAATTCAGCCGCCCAGCTACGCGCAATGAACTAGTGGGAACACAAAAAAAACCCCCCTAGTTTTCAGCTAAGAGAATAGACAAGACAGACAAAGAAAGTATCCGAGTTTCCGGGATTTTCTCACTCCATTTGCTTTGTCCGAGAAAAATAATTCACAGAAGCATTTTGTCAAAGCGCGGAAATCCAAGCGATCATCATTTCTCGGTGCTTTCGCCAAAATCTTCTCTCCACTTTATTTATTTATTTTTTCTTTCCTATGTGAAAGCAAGCTTTTTAAGAGAACAGTTGTGTTAAACCAGTTGTCAAAGATCATGTAAAATCTACGAAAATCTTTGCCATTTTTTGGTTTTTGGTTTTTGGTTTTCTGAGCACGTTGTCTTTTGTACTTTGTGATAAGGTTTACAGCATGAAATATTAGAAGTAGGGGTATAAAGGAGCCAATTCTCAAAGATCTATTTTTGTTTGGATTTGGCTCATTTAAATTTTACTATGAATTAAAAAATTGAGCTTGAGGTCATAATAAGTTGAGCCGAACCAGCTCGCGAGTTGGTTCTTATATTTAATTTAATTTTTTTTTTAAATTATAAATTTAAACTTTAACTATACTCTTAAAGGGCTTAAGAAGCCAGTTTACATATGAGTATTTGCTTAGCTTGACTAGCCGAGTATGGAGCCTGGATCAATATAGTAAGGCACTCGGTTAGGCTCGTGAGCATCTCGTATGAGCAATTATGTGAACAACTCCCAATTCGAGCCTTATACGAGATGCTCACGAGTCGAGCCAAGCTTATTTCGTTTATATTCGAGCCAGTATTTATGCTCACAAAATGCCTCATTTAATAATTGAATTGAGCCTGAACTCGCTCGAGGGCTTGGCTCACTTAACACCTCTAATTACAAGGACTAGGAAGTGGGCCCCTACTGTGTAGTAAGTCATTAATTGGTTACCATATTTACCCTTTGAAAAGTCATTGCTCGATCCGTACTATCAGAAGTTTGGGTCTGTTTGTATTTGGCCAGTACTAGATATTCTATAGTGAAAAATATGTATGTTTTATTTTTTTAAATGGTTTTCAAACTGCAAGGTCAGGAAAATATATGTAGCATTTTTCTTTAGTTTAGTATTAAATGGTCTCCGATTAATATGTAATGGAGCACATATTTTGATTTTGATTTTTATATATCATCATTGACAAACTGCTTTTAATTACCTCTTCAAACTTTCAATCAAATTATAATGTCGTTTCAAAATTTAAAAGTTTGTAATTAATCTCTTAAACTATTAGTCCCTTTTACTGATCTCGATCTTATCATTAGGAATTTTTGTTAAGTCAGACAAAAAAAATAGGTCACCTCCCATATACATGACCCAAAAAGATAATAATACCCTATGTTAGATTTTTTAAAAAATGTTGTTCATTACCAATGGAGAGTTTCCATGACCGTTGAGACCAAATTTTGGGTTTCTGTGGGAGGATACCATCATACCCACAACCAGTCATGGGTCGGTCACGTGGGTATAACTTCTTTCTTTTAATTTTTAAATCTAAGGGCATATTTAATTTGTACTTTCACATATCTCATCGGGGTATAATGGATATTTCACGTCATTGTTGCATGCTGATATATAATTTTACACAGCCGAACCGGACTGTGCGTACGTACCTACAAATAGGACTGACAATTTTGACACGACCCATGAACCTGATACAAACACAACACAAAAAAAAATGTATTGGGTTTGGCCTTACCGGGTTCGGGTCTTAATCAGGTCTACCCGATTAAGACCCGGTTAATTTCATGTCCAGTTACTATTCGGGTTTGGTGGGTCGACCCGCCGGCCAGACCCGTTAAAAATAAAAAATAAAAAAAAATAAAAAAAAAAGTAAAAAAAATCTCCTAGTTGTATTATAAATGGACTATCTAATATGTATAAAGTTAAAAATTGCTAATTTTGTGAATGTGCTGATCTAGGCCTCCTATTTTTGATAATGAATGTGTGGATTTGGATTGTAAGGGTGCAAAATAGGCCATATATTGAGCTTGTATTACATTGCAATGATCCTAAGCCACATGATTTTTACTGAATTGGCTATGTTACCATTTATCATAAGATGAGTATGCATTAGACACATCTAAGTGATACCCAAAAAGAATAGTCAAAATTAGGCTCTACATATTTGCTTAACATAGCCCAGATCATCCTACTACACACTTGAGGTCATCAAGAATTTGAATGGGTGAACACTCTGTCGTATATTGAATGTGCATACTAAGACTATATAAGTGACTAAAAATTAACAATTTGTTAACAATTAACAATGTTATTGGTATTATTATTATTATTACATTTTTTTTTAATTTTAGGGTTTAGGGCTTTTTAAACGGGTCGGGTCGTGTGAGGTTACCTACTAAGAATACATGTCGTGTCGGATCATGTCAACCCGATATGACCCGGTTATTTTAAACAGTTTATGTCAAATTACCCGGCTATTTTTCGTGTTATAATCGTGTCAAACCTGCCAACCCGTTTAGCTAAACGAGTCATGTTTGTGTATAGGTTAATCGGGTCACTGGTCTATACGGGTCGTAATCGAATCGTGTCAAGTACTTGTTTTGCCAGCCTTACCTGCAAAACAAGGAAAAAACCACATATCCGATGGTTAGTTATTTAATATTCTAACTAGAAGGCTAAACAAAGAAAGTGTTGGGTTTTCGATGTCATATCTCTTTTTTAGATTTTACTAGCTAGTCAAAATAGCTAAAAATTACTTTCTTTTTTTTTTTTTTTTTTTTTTTTAACTATCTACTTTTTCAAAACATCTCTAGCAACACCACTGTTTTTAGTTATCACCTTTCACTATTTCATTTAAATCTTATTTTTGAAATATTTCTTTATTCTTTTTCTAACCACTACAAGCAATATAGTCATTAGCGACCAAACAAATAGCGGTGACGCTTACATGTCGCCGCTAATGATCACTGACCATTAGCGGCGACATGAGAGTCGCTGCTAATAGTAGCTGCTAATGATGAGTAAATAGTGGCGATTCTCAGGGTCACGGTTAATAACATGATCAAAATTTTTTTTTAAAAAAAAAAAAAAAATTAAAACAATTTGTCGTTGCTATTCAGTCCTGAATAGTAGTGACCCCCAAAGTCGCCGTTGATGAGGGGTCATTAGCGGCGACTTCATATTGAGAAGAGAAAAATAAAAAATTATAATAATTAAATGTTAATTAGCGGCGACATTATTCGGTCACCAATAGCGACGATCATATTTAAAATATAAATGTTAACATTTATATTTTTTAATGTTTGTCTTCTCCTGACCATCATATTTCTGAATATATGTCTTATTCTAACCATCATATTTTTAAATATTTTTCTTATTCTAACAGTCATATTTTTTAATATTTGTCTTTATCTTAATGGTTATATTTTTAAAAAATTTGGCTTTTCCTAATGGTGACATTTTCTAAAAACTTTATTTTTATCCTCAGTCATATTTTTTCAAAAAAGGTTACATGCTCTCAGTTGAGTCAGTTCTCGTACGTTCAATGTTGTAAAGAAATGAACGTTTGTCCTGTTTTCAAAAAAGATATAAGAAAGGGAGAGAGAAATTTATTATTTATTATTTTTTTAATGAGTGAATATTACTTACCAAATATAAAAGCATCATTTTGCTGAAGCTACCGAGAATGATGTTTTTTTTTTTTTTTTAATAAATGGTTCTTAGTGATTTTGCTCACCAAAATAGGAATGCTCTTATCCCGGATTCCTTTTGAGTGTGTCCCTCGTACGAGTTGTTTGATTGTTGGCCGCATAGTGAGATTTGGATAAAGTTTTCTTTCAAATTGAGTTGAAAATTTTTTTTTCATTTTAGTCTATAAAAAGTGACATGTGTCTTTTTTTTAAGGTTTCACATGTTCAGGGACACATGTCACTTTTATAGGCTAGATTGAAGGAAATTCCTTCAATCCAGTTTAAAGGAAAACTTTGTCTGTGGGCTTTTAGACTTTTATGGGACTCTCTTTGTTTAATTTTCTTTTTTTTTTATTTTTGTTTTATTAAAAAAAAAAATTATGATCATCTTTATTTTTTTGCTGCTTTAGAGACATTAACAGTATTTTAGTAATTTGAAAAAGACATTATCAATATAATGGTAATTTGAGGATGTTCCATAAACTAAAAAACCTTAGGGCATTAATGCAATATCCTTTTACATACATGCAATGGAAAACTACATAAATCAACACCAAAGTGAATCCTATAATATTTTGTCTTATGTAAACTGGGAAGGCAGTACTCATACAATATTGTCTGGTCCCATATGCTACAACATACTCATCACCAATATAAAAAATTGAACCCCATATTCATATATTTATACCAAGAATTTGAAAAATATATAATTACCTAAAAATACTAATTAATTAGGTAATTATACCCAGCAATCACTGTCTTTCTAGATCTTCTGCACCCACTTCATCATGATCTCCACAACTCTGAACCCTCCTAGACGATCTCTCCATGCTAAGCATCGTCCGAAATGAGCTTACTCTTGACCCGCCCGACCCACCCGCCTTCTCGAATTCAGCAGGCGGAGCCGTGGGTTGCACCGGATGAACCACCCTTGGCTCACCCGTGGGTTGCACCGGCTCCGCCTTCTCCAATTCAGCAGGCGGAGCCGTGGGTTGCACCGGATGAACCACCCTTGGCTCAGCCGCGGTGCGGCAGATGGGGCAAGTTGTGTTCGAGCTAAGCCACACATCAACGCACTCCACATGAAACATGTGCTTACAATTTGGTAGAACCCTGACGGTGGCCGCCTCCCCCACGGTGCTCAAGCAAATCGAGCACTCTACAGCTTCACTATGATCCGACGGTTTGTGAGTGAGCTTTGGCAGCGAGGCTATGACCGTTGGATCGAGACCTTTCCCGGCCGCCGGATGTCGGCGGATTTGATCATCCGGTGCAGCTTGGGTGGTGGTGGTGGTGGTGGTGGTTGTTGCCCTATACGGCGAATCACGCTGTCTTCTTTCTTGGCGTCTTAAGAGATATCTGGCGTAAATATGGAGGAGGACGATGATCACCACGACGGCGAATAGGGAGAAGATAGCGGTGCCCATGATCTTGCTGCTGATACCAAATCTATTGCCTTCATCATCAGTATCATCATCACGACCCATAGCTAGCTGCTCCCAAGCCTTTGATTATCTCTCAAATTCTTTCGATTTGCTAAGAGTTTATTTGTTTTAATATTTTCTATTTAACACATAAATATGACTTTGTTCTTGTGAAAGGTGGAAATGTCTTTGATAGGGAGCTTCCAGAAAAGTCGTTGGAGTAGGAATTTTGTACCGCCATCTTTTTCCAAGGCTTGACATTTGGGGAGGTGCTTCGGAAAATGTCAAACTAAAAATCACTAATTTTTTATGCTTTCATCATTTTGTGGAAATTAAAATGAGAGATCTTTCATGGCAATTGTGTTTCCTTTGACTCACGTATTCTTACTAGACCAATATCAATTTATTTAAGATTAAATGGTATCCTATATATGTCTGAGGTCGTACGCACACTACTGTGGAAAGCTAATTTTATTCTTGACAGAGGACTTAGAAAATGTTTTTAGTTGACGGAGGAAAATAACTACCATGAGGTATAAAATGGTTTACGGGTAAAATATTTTTCACTGCTATTCCACCCAAGCAAGTTATTATAAGGGATCCTTATGTGGCCTACCTGCCCCAACAAGTAGGCCTACACTGACCATTTTACAGTTGCTTATCCAAATTACAAGCAATGTGGATAGGAATTGCATTAGATCTCAGCCTTCTATTCTCGTACATTCTCTTCCTTCTTAATTCCTTTTCGCCTTCTCTCATTTCCTTGTACGTGCCTCCTTATATTATATAAAAATATAAGAAGTATTTGAAAATTTTCCATATGGCACAAAAGTTAAAAAAGTGGTTTTTGAAAAATTTTGAGTTTGCAAACAAACAATGAAACATAGCTATTATCAAGGGTAATGGTTCAATGGCTTAAGAAAGTTCTCAAGTGGTCAGGGTATGTAATAAAGCGTGAATTTAAATTTTCGCAATAAAGAATCATCACATATATCTAATTAGTATTAACCACCTTGGATTCTCATTGATACCCTGTTGGGATTAGGTCACACTATAGCTCAGTCAGACTTGAAAGAGTGTTTACGGTTTTCACTGTCTAGGCCCCTCCTATGCAGCTCACAGTGGGTAGGTGCTACTATATATGGTTACGCCCATGTAGGATAGCCACAATCGGTCTCCCCGGCCTACCTTTTTTGCTAAAAAAAAAAAAAAAAAAAAAAAGAAACATATATAGCCACTTTTTCCAAAAATAATTTCAGCTAAAAATATTTTACACCAAAATAAATGGGGCCTAAATTTCCCAACAATTTAGGAATGGCTGCCTACGTTTAATTTGATTAAGCTGTAATGTATACTTTTCTGGTGATTAAACCTATAACTTCAAATTAATATTTTATTTTTGTACAAATTTATCCTTCTTTTTTCTCCTCTCAATTTCTTAATTTTTTGGGTTTGGGAGAGTGAAAGCAAACAGGGGGCATGAGGAGGGTAGATGGTAAATTTTGGGCCTTGATAGTCTTAGCCATGCATGGACTTTTCTCATTGATTATGGGCCAGATGTTGATCAAACACTGGGCGCCTCTGCCTCATGTGTTACGTACGTAATTAAGCTTTGGAAATGATCAAGGTCGAAAGTGAAAGGGCCAACACTTTTCTAGGCTGCCATAATTGGCTTAATGTTTTCTACAAAATTAAACGTGAGAATTTGTATAACTTTCACATCTTATATATGTCGTATATATCACGTTATAAGAATGAAGACAAGGCTGAAGATCTAGAAGCACAACTTGATCTGTCTGACGATTTTATGTCCTGCCCTAATGATAGCATCTGAGCAGTATGAACAGAGGTTGTTGGGGGGGTATTTTCCTTTCCTTCTCCTTATTCAGTACTATTCCTGAGAGAAGTTATCATATCATATGACCTTTATTCAATGTAAGATGACACGCAGCCATGGAGTGAACATTAATTTTCTACCTTTTTTTTTTATCATCTAGTTATCATCATATACCATATATATAAAGAAACAAATTAATAAATACAAAACAAATGATATTGAGAAATTTGGAACATATAAAAACTTTAGTTCGTCTAATAAGATTTTTCTTTCTTAACATAAGAAGATTTTTGTCCAAAAAAATTTCATACCATTGTTTGAAAAAGAGAGTGGCTCGACCCCCCTTATGACCAAAAGTGTTAGAGATGATTTAGCCATCCTTAGAGACGTTGTTTTCTCTAAAGAACAGAGAGGGAAGGATTTGGTGTTCAATGCCAATGGCTGATGCTTCCCAAATTGTGTCCTCCTTGTCAAGCAATAGTCGATCCACAGCCTTAAGTTGAATGGCTCATGCTTCCCAGCTACGAAAAAGTCGATGCTACTCATAGCCGTTGCAGTGTTGCTTCTTCAACCTCACAGAGAAAAAGCTTCACATGATCAAGAACGTGTTCGAGGGGTTACTTGATGCTTGGTGAGTGGGCTTGTCTCACCGGTGGGTGGTGCTTTTGGATGAAGAAACAAACCCACATTAATTTGTTTAATCCCTTCTCCAATGCTACGATTGATCTCCCACCTTTTATCAGTGAATTCAAACTAGGTGCCCCTAAAGGCTAAAGCCTACTGATAAGTGCCAAATATTGCATATTTGAACCCCTTTATTTACATTAGTTAATCCTTTAGCTGTGTCGTTATTTAATATTTTGTGTTAGTTTTGTGTTTTTAGTGTTTTGTAAGTCATTGAAGAAAAAACTGCAGCTTTAAAGGAAAAAATGCGAAGTTTGGAAGAAAGCATACTTTGAGAAGACCTAGATGATGTGGTTAAATCTAACCAAATCCAAGAAAAGGTTAAATCAGATTAAAGTTCAGATTGGATAATATTTCGGATCGGATTCAAATTCAGATTCTGCACACGTCTTAGTATTTTGACCATAACTCTCCGGTCAAATATCGGATTGAAGTGATTCAAACGGCATTGGAAAGCTAGCTCAAAATACTACAATTTGTTGTGAAATAGGATTTTCGTAATTCGTACAGTTACTATGTCAAAATCGCCCCGCAATTAAGGACACAAATTTGGACGAATCCTATTCCGATTTCAGACTTCTATTTTAACTGGGAGACAGACCTCCGAATTATCTAGGTTTACTTGGGCTTCTAGGACTTCCCTAAGCCTATAAATAGACTTCTTTGCATTCAAGAAAAGACAGACAATCCCAGAGAGCAAAATTCTTTTGTTTAGTTTTTCTTTAGGTTTAGATTTAGGTTTAGATTTTATTTTTATGTGGAGCTAAATTCCCAACTAAGGTTGGGGATGAAGCCTCGCCGATGAAGAACATCAATACTTTTATATAAGTTTTTATTATTCTGATTTTATTGGGTTTTATATTTCAATTGTTTTACTTCTAATCAATTGTGTGGAGTAATTCTTGGATATCTCTTGTGATTCAAGGATACATGTGATGATTTGAGATAATTTCATATGATTGATTGCTTGGCTTTTAACTCATAAAAATTGGATATCCCTTGTGATTTGTTCTACGGATACATCTGGTGTTTCAATTTAATTTGGATTCCTTTTGTGATTTGGTCAATGAATGGATACATGGGATGGTTTTGATTAATTCTTTGAAGTATAGTAAAACATATATATGATTTAATTTGTGAGAACTTCAGATTAATATTGATGAATATAATGTATGTTGTTATGATTTGGTGAGTGTAAATTCCCAAACCTTAGTACCTTTATTCTTAGATTTACTTATTTTATTTAGTTTATGTTTATCCTTTAATTTTCAAAACTCAAAAATCAAAACCCTTTTGGAACTAGATTATGATTTAATTAGTTTAGATATAAATTGTTCTTTCAAAAATACAATTCTCTGTGGGATCGACCTCGCACTTGCAATCCATTAAACTACAATCGATTCGTGCACTTGCGAGTTAAATAAATTTGCACAACACCTACATACGGGTGTATTTGGCATTGTAATTTTATAGATAAAATGTACCATTTTAAACCAAATCGCAAATCATTGAAATATAAAAGCATTTGGCAGGGCCGGGAGCCAAGGTGTGACTTGGGCCCCCATCTTCCACTTTTGTTTTTTTTTGTTTTTTTATAGGGGCTTTTTTGTCTTATTAAAATTTTGGATTAATTATCTTTTTAATACTTAGGTTTTTATGTTTTTATTTTTTCTCACCTAGGTTTCAATTCGTATCACATATAGTACCTGACTTATATGTAAATATCAATTTAGTATCTCTATTAGTTAAACTAACGGACTGCAATGGGGTTGGTTTTGACTACCCCCAATAGCCTGTCTGTGAGTGGTTCGACCACCGCATGGCCTTTTGAGGGTGGCCAAAGGCCTTTGGGGGTGGTTTCGGCCACCCCTTTTTGGCCATTAGGAGTAGTTGAACCACCCCCAAAGGCATTATGAGTGGTTCGCACGACCACCAGATGGGCCGCAGGGGGCGGCCGAAACCACTTGCATGGCAGTCCATTAGTTTGGTTGACGGAATGGAGACAGAGATACTAAATTGGTATTTACCCATAAATCAGGTATCATCTATGATACGAATTGAAACCTAAGTAGGAAAAATAAAACCGTGAAATCCTAAGTACTAAAAATGTAATTAACCCTAAAAGGTTTTTAAGGTCGATCTTTTTATATTTTTGCAAGACAAAAAGGGTATATTATAATTTTTTTTGATAGTTTTAGAGGGACATTGATATAATTTTTAGTTTGAGAGGACAATTCAAATTGAGTATCAATTTGACGAGGCACACATATTTTTCTCAAACAAAAAACGCTTTTCAATTCGTATTGCATTCTTGTTTAGTCACTATTTCGAAAACATTTTTACACATGTTTCTCGTAGTCATCAACAAATAATTCAAAATTCAAAGCATATTTCAAAATAAAAACACTTTTCAAATCTAGATTTCATTAAAAACATTTTAACTTTTATATCAAATCAAAATATTTTCTTCACACTTAAAAAACACTTTCTAAAAATCGTTATCAAACATCTATTTTTGTCTCTACGTTACCAAACGGCCAATACAATCAACAGTCGTCTCTCATAAGGATTGGTCAACTTCTTTTGGTTGGTCCATCTTACCCGTTTTCTTTATTGAAATTGCATGTCAATTGAAAATGCTCAACAAATTCTTATGATAGGACCGGACCAGGTGGTTAAGCGGACTCCTCTTATGGGTGATTAGATAACATCACACTATATCATGCATGTACATTCACAATATGGTCAATTATGGATAAAATTTTGAAAAAAATTATATTTAGATGTTAAGTTTTCATTTGATTTGGATTTAGTCATTTAGTTTTTAATTTCAAGAATAAAATCCTTAAGGCTCTGTTTGGGAAGAGCCTTGAAGTTTTTTTTTTTAATTAATTAATTACTTAATTTATTATTATTATTATTTTATTTTAGTAGCAACAATTGATTGATGTAAAAAAAAGAAAAGAAAAGTAAAAGTATGAAAAAGTGAAAAATGAACCTTTTTTTATTTTTTTTATTTAAATAGTAGTAAAAGGTAATTAATGTGATGTAAAAAGTATGAATATTAGGAATTGATTTTTTTTTTTTTTTTGATGAATAGAGATCGGCTCTTACCAAAATATAGCCTTAGGTTTTGCCCAAGTTTTAAACTGGTCATTCTATCACTTTGTCGTCAAAGTTAACAGTTTTTCATTTGCCACGTGTGTCATTTGACACGCCAAAATCCATATTAGCACCCAATATCAATGCTGGTGTCAAAATTAACAGTTTTCCTTCTAATGCTATAAATCCAAAAGATTAGGATGACGAAAAATATGGTTTTTATTTATTTTTCTTTGTTCTTTGTTTTTTTTTTCTTTTTTTGTATGGAAGATCGACTTGACACATTGATATTAGTGTTTTTTTTTTACATGTTTACACACAAGGAAGGCCGCTGGCTTGTTAATTGAGACACATGCGACATATGACATCATTAATTTTCCGTCAAATAAACCCAATGACTAAATTCAACTCAAATAAAAAACTTAGGGACTACATATGATTTTTCCCTAAAAATTTTCATGCCGGGGTAAATTATAAGGACTTTTTTAGAAAAAAAAAAAAAATAGTTAATTTGTGGGATCCATCTTATAAGACATATTAAATTTTTGAATTTTTCAAACTTTTGAAGGGCTTCAGCCCCAATTTTAAATGAAAATCAATTATTAAAAATAAAAAATAAAAGAAAATCAATTATTAAAAATTAAAAAAGAAAATGATCACAAAAAAAATGTGCTTTTACTCAAAAATTTATTAGAAATTTTCTCTTTTTTACTTCGAACCAAAACTGCAAACTCAACAACAGGATTCCGTAACTCAGTTGGTTAGAGCGTTGCTCTTAGGAGAGATTGAGAGAGGGTGGCGATTTCGGTCCTCGCTCGCCCAGAGCACCTTGGACATATTGCCCTACTTCCAGTAACCAACAAAATTACAAGAATTATTTTTGGTACAATCAATGATGAGAATTTCCCTTTGGAGAAATATATGTTTTTGTTAAAAATGGTAAAAATCCAAATAAGAAAGGCAGCCCATCACCATCAAGCATTATCTCCGTTTGTTCTGCTGTCGCTGTAGCCACCCTTTGATGAAGTCTTGACCTTTTAAACAAAAGAAAAAAAAACCCACAACAACTACGCCTCTGACCACACAACACAACATTCACGCCCACATGAGTTGTAGCGTTGGTTGAGCCCTTTGATTGAGGAGAGAGAGAGAGAGACAGAGAGCCAGACAGAACAACAAACAGGAGAGAGTGAGAGACAGAGAGAGAGAGAAAAAGACAGAGATTTTTATCATTTATTAATACTATGATATTATTTTGCTTAACATCTTTCGAGGAGTAAATAGAATTGAAATAAAAATAAAGAAAGAAACAAAAGCTGGTGTTGGGCCATGGAGATCCACATTGCTTACCCACCTTTTATTCTTTTCTCGGGCTTTGCTTCTCCTTTACTACTACTAATACTATTGTCAACACCTTTTTGTTTCAAGATCTTGAGCGCCCATTTTCCCAAAGAGTGTATTGGACCTTTTGGAGCTTCTTCTCTGGTACGTCATGCTTACTCAGATACTCTCTTGTTTTGCTCGTGTTTCTTGCTTTCAGTTCTGGGATGAAAAATGGGGATACCCAGTTGATGTTTGGGAGGGATGGGATGGGGTGGGATCTGGAAGTTGATTGTAAGATAATTACAAGTACTATTGCAGATTGTTTTGGAAACCAGTTGTTATTTTCTATGATTAGATTGTTGGACTGTGGTTTCTCTATGATACTATTGACTGTTCCTTCTGTTTTTATTTGTTTTTTTCTTGAAGTTTTGATGAGTATATGATAATGTATTGATGATTCATGGACTTAATGGCTTAATTAGTGATCAATTGGTGAAGGGTATCTTGCATGTTATTATGAAATTATGATACTTTTTCTTTGATTCGAATTTACTTAATAATGCAATTTTAGTTCTTTTTATATTGCTCTGTATTTGTGACTTGGGTTGCTATTGTTTTATTATAACAAGATGTGGCAAGCCTCATAAATTTTATGGAGACTGTCTGGTTGGTTGCTGAGAACTCTAGGAAAAAAGAAACTGAAAATTGTAAACTCTAATACTTGATATGTTTGATGTGTTCTTAATGCTGATTTTGATTAGATCTACATTGGAATTACTTTCAGGGTTATGTTAAGTTGGACACAGATTCTTAATAGCAGGGATGGGTTCTGGACAATGGTTTAAGACGATAATCAGGTTAAAGAAAGCAAAAGTTGGCAGTTCAAAACAAGTGAAGGTGAAGGTATAGAGCCTATCAATTGCAAAATATTTCTAAATTTGGTTTGGCCCAGCTCTGTATTTCCTTACTTCAAATGAGTATCCAAACTGTCAATTTTACCTGCTTGTCATTGCTTATTGTAAACCAAAAATATATATTAATCCCTTGAATGTCCTCATGATTTGTTATCTTCATACTAATTTGCAGTCCCATTGGATCAAATTGTTTTGCAAACCATTTGTTATTTTCTATGATTAGATGGTTGGAATGAGATTTCCCTATGATACTATTGATTGTTCCTTGTGTTTTTATTTGTTTTTCTTGAAGTTTCTCTATGATACTAAGCTTTGGAAATGAGTCAAATCTCATTTCTAGGTCGAAAGTGAAAGGGCCAACACTTTTCTAGGCGTCGAGAAACCGTGCTATTGGCTTAATTTTTTCTACAACTATCATGTTTTTCTTCCACCTTGGATTAACATAGGTTTCAACTTCACTAGTTTGTTATCTTCACACTAATTTGCAGTCCCTTTGGATAATTGCATTGGCTCCTATCAATTACAGACTCAGAATTGAAACCAAGGAGCTGTTATTACTGAATTATGTTCTATTACTTGAAGATTGAAGAGGGAATTTAGTTAGGAACTTGGGAAACATGAATAGATTTTGTCAAGCTTTGGGATTTATTTCTTATCTTATTAATGGTCCTGTTATCATTTGTCATCCAGTACATGCTGGAAGGTATAACTCCATCTGCCATTGGCATGATATATGTGAAGGATGTTTAATGTTGCTTTTCATGAACAGAATTCTCTTACATAATAATAAAAGTCAATGACATTATGAATCAACTGGTAATATTACTATGAACTATAATGGGTTTACTTTATTTATTTTTTTATTTATCCTGTATTTGATATCTCCAGTCTGAAGTTAATGTATAGTTGCTTATTCTCATCGTTTCTAACACTTTGTTACAGGGATCCTCAGCTTCTGCAAAATCAAATGCCTTAAAATCGAAGAATCGTACTTGGAAAGAGTCTTCTGGTTTTGCCAATGGCATGCCAGTTGAGGATATTGCTGCAACACGGATTCAAACTGCATTCAGGGCATACAAGGTATGTCGTGTTATAGACTGCACGGACTGAAGTCCTAAATATATAGGTCTAAGATTAGTTGGTTATTGTGGCGCGCCATCCTTTGTATGTATGTATGTATTTTTTTTTTTTTTTTTTTTTTTCCGTTTTTTTCATCTATTTTTCATTTTTCCTTCTTTTGGTGCCAATCTACAAGCACTTCTGTTGGTTGATTTGCATTTCTCAAGAGGAACTGATACTTAGATTTTCAGTCACACGGGCACACTGCAATATTTATACAACATTTTGCAAAGAGCATATCCATCTGATTATAATATCCATTTAACATCATGCATTGACAAGAATGGGTTTTTGATTTAGTCAGTGATGGAAGAATGGGTTTTGATTTAGTCAGTGATGGATAACAGTAGGAGATCCAAGTAAAACAAAGGGCATCATTTGGAGGTGATGTAGGACTGACAGCAAATCTGATGTAAGATAGCACATGTCCATGTGCTTACCTTTATTCGGTAAAGCTTAGTGAAAATTTTTAGGTTTGAAGTTTTAGATGATGGGAAAAAAAAAAAAAAAAAAATGTAGTAGAAGCCTTTTGACTTAAATTGGGCTTGAAAAGTGATTTTTTAAAGAGTTTTAAGAATTGCAGGGCTTTTCCCTGGCAGCAGGAATTTTAGGGGAATTAGGGTTTGTGGTGGAAACGGCTGGAAAAATATACTAGGTTCAGGTTTAATTATCGAGTAACAATGAGTATGTTTTAAAGATCAAAATAAGCGAGAAAAGGAAGGAATCAGATCAGACCTGAGGATATTGGACAGTAACGGGAACTATAGTGGATCTGGTTTTATGGGTTTTGGAGACTAATCAAAGGTAGGTTCTATTAAGGTTTTAATTGGGTTCTAAGGGTGAGAAATCAAAGTCTAGTTGCAAGATTTCAAGTTGCTGGAAATTAAAGAGCAAGAAGAAGAAGAAAACAATGATCTAGGTATCATGCATAACTTTCCTAAGCATTACACTTAGGGTTCCTTCGCATCACACCTTAAAGTAGTATCGCATCGCATGAATCTTTAAATCAATCTTTGCTGAAAATTCTCATAGAACACATTATTCATTGAACATAAAAACTATTATATATATATATATATATGGAAAATGCTAGGTACTCTCCCGATATTCTTTTGGCGTTCTCTTGGTCCTAGGTAGATATTAATGTCTAAACCTAAGATCTCTTTTCGGGATTTGACTATTAAGCCTAACTAAGACCCACAATTTTTTTATAATTAACTTGTAAAACCCACAAATGAAATTCCAATAACATAATGAAACCCAAATAAGACCCAAGGGACAAAAGTACAGCCTGTGTCTATAAATCCATAATTCTCGAAATAACCCTGACTCTTAAAATAAAGTATATATGAACCTCTCGTATTACGAGCCATTTTGATTTTAAAACTCGATTTTTTATTTTTTGAACTATAGGTCCCCGGTTCTCAATTTTATTTTATTTTTTTAAGTCTTAAGAAGGTATAACTAGAAAGAAAAAAAGTTTTCGTTTCAAAATTTGATGAAATTCCTAACAGAAGTCTTTGATTTAAAACCAGTCAAACTCTGGTTTTAAAGTCAAAAATAAAAAAACTTGAGTTCTCACATAAAGAAACTCTAACTAAGACTCAATTGCTCCAAATGTAACTATCAACAGCATTGATTAGACCCTACATCAAATTTAGACCATATTTTTAAATGATTTTGGTATTTAAACTTCCTTTTCCGGGAGATTTTAGCTGCCTGCATGGTCTTAAATCCTTAGTTAGGTAGTGATGTGGGACAAAAACACTTGGGAAGAAAGTTTGAGGAAAGAGAATAGGATTCCTGCCAGATGGAAGGCATTGCATGAAAGCACCATAGTTTTAGCACATTACCCTCAGGTGTCTTTAGTCCCTGTTATATGAGGGTAAAGTGCTGTTTGTTTTTCTAATTTGACATTTTTGCCCTGTTAACTGTAGTTACAGATGTTATATGAACCTTGAAGGATTTACTCGTTTCCCTTCTAGTAACAGAAATTTTAATTGATCTCTGCTGTATAATTGGCGACAATTCTATTCTACTACTGCTTAGTTCTAAATTATACGGTTAGCAGTTGGCCAATGTATAGTCACTAGGCAAATAAGAACCCTACATTTCCTTCTTAGGTGGCTAACTCATCAAATCCTCAAAGAGTTATAGACTTAATACTGTAAGAGGGACAGTGTAGTCATTCATTGCCAATTTGTTGATGTCATGAAGAAGAATTATTTTTGTTTTACTGGTTCTTATGGTTCAATGATTTAGTTTCACATCTTTCTGATTTATTTTGACCTCTTGCAGGCTAGGAAAACCTTACGTCGTTTGAAAGGTATAGTAAGGCTACAGACCCTGACCCAAAATTATCCTGTTAAGAGGCAAGCTACAACAACATTGAGCCATCTTCACTCGTGGAGCAAAATACAAGCCCAGATAAGAGCTCGCAGACTGTGTATGGTGACAGAAGGTCGGCTTAGACAGAAGAAATTAGAGAATCAACTAAAACTTGAGGCAAAGCTTCATGACCTAGAGGTTAGACCACCTGCTCCCATGTGTGAGGACTTGCATGACATGAACCTATCAATAATAGTGCCAAATTATCTATCGACTACATGGCATCTCTTTCCTTTAATATTATGAAGGGATGTCTGGATTCCTTGTTCTCTGTCTGTCTGTTTCTGAAAGTAAAATTTCAGAGTTGTTAGACGGGGTTGCATCCAGGGAATTCTTGGTCCTTTAGAACTTAACATTCCTCTGGATAGCAATACTGAGATTCTTGATCCTTTATGCCATTGGTGCTTTCTTGAAAAAAAAAAAAAAAAAAAAAAAAGGGAAAAGAAAAGGAAAAGATTAAGATTTAAAGTATGATTTTTTTTTTCTTGGTAACTAGTCTATAATTCATTCTTCAGCGTGTCATTTGGGGAAAAATTACCCTGAGGCGTACGTTTCCTTTTTCGATTTGAAGATCAGAGGCTTGAGGACATCCATTTAGCTGATTGTTGCAACAAGCCTACACCCCTTGTGTCTTCCAATTAAAAATATTTAATAGATGGACCTTTTTGAATCCAATTAACTCACTCTCAATGGATAACCAGGTGGAATGGTGTGGTGGCTCTGAAACGATGGACGAAATTCTTGCAAGGATACATCAGAGAGAAGATGCAGCTGTTAAGCGGGAGCGAACTATGGCCTATGCCTTTTCTCATCAGGTATGTCATTCTCATTGCTTTGGCTCACAGAATCCATTTGGAATGAATACTAATTACATGATTTGCAGTGGAGAGCCAACTCTAGTCAGGGTTTTGGTAATTATGAACTTAGTAAAACTAATTGGGGTTGGAGCTGGTTGGAACGTTGGATTGCTGCGCGCCCATGGGAAAGCCGTGTCCCCCCCAAGTCTATTAGCCCAAAGAAACCCCAGAGTACACAGTCTAGCAAGGTTGGTAGAAATGTAAGTCCATTGCAACCTAAAACATCTGTTTCAGTCAAACCTCCTTCGGCTAATGGGAGGGGAATCACAAAGGTGGCCCGGAGATTGTCTTACCCGGCTGCCGAAAAACCTGCTGCAAAAGAAGGGAGCATTAAAGCTGAAGAGGCAAACAATAAGAAAGAACAGTTGGTATCGTAGCGCAGATGGAAATGTGAGGGAAACCCCATTTTTTATTTATGTGCTTCTATCTGATTTTTTTGCATAGTGGAGTGGCTTGGTAGTAATATGCTTTGGCCTGCGGTACAGAATAACTGGAAAGACCTGGATATGGGACTGACCTAGCCATTGTTTCCTCCTTACACTTCTTATTATTATTTTTTTTCCCTATAATGTATAGATTCAAAGGAAGACAATATATTATTTCTGGTGTAGATATCTGTTGGTGATGATTTGGAAAGGCTGGTAATTGTTATTTCTATTGTTTGTTCTCTTCCATATGTCTTTGCCAGTGTGCTGAGATGGCTCATGCAGCTGCAGGCCTTAACATATGTAAGTAACATTTTACCATATTCCCATCCCCTTGTTTATAAGGTCCACACTTCCTTCACATAGCAGTAAAAATTATCATCCGATCCAATATTCAATGGTGATTCTTTCAAAATTCAATGGTGATTTTCATTGCCATGTTAGTGTAAACTTGGAAGTGCATGTGCATTATCATGTTATTAATTATACTACAAAAGAAATTTATCCCTAATACCCCTCTTTAGAATGCATTACATATTGTGAATCTCAAGGAACATTATACCTTCATTCTTTCGAAAAAGACGAAGGAAAATAGTGATAAATCTTTGAATAAGGCAATGATTGTGAAGTTCTTGAGCATAGTGGTTTATAAGGTCCCATTTCACAGATGCAACTCAGACTGAAAATGGACATAAATATTCCAAAATCTGTGTTGAGAACATTACAATGAGAGGAAAACTTAAGCATGTGACGCCACAAAAAGTTATTCTCACGTGGAGTAGGTGGATTATTAAGGTGTTTATAGATGCTAAGTTCCACATTGATTTTTGACTATGTGAGAATGAGCTTTACAAGTAATTTTAGAGAGCTTCAATTGTAACTTGACTAGTTCTTTTAAAGTGATAGTATAGATGTAGCTAGCGTTTTTTTTTTTTTTTTTTTTTTTGAATGCATTGCATTGTGTGGGCTCTGAAGAGAATGTTAAAGATTTGAGTCAAAGAAACTGTAACTGTTACATGAATACGTAACGGGATAGATTATAGGTTCTGAGGGAACCTAGACCTTAGATTCAAAGGGAACCTAGACCTTTTAGATTTTGAGGAAACCTAAAAAACCCTTTTCAAACTCAAGGTTTGGGATTAATTTTCTGATACATTTTTATTAAAATATCATCATTTAAATAGGAAGATTACAATGACTTAGACTTGGAGTAAAACTCCTACACTAGAGATAAACCTAGAAAGATAACTAATGCAATCCTGACTCTAAAATAAATAACTAGATAATTGAAATACAAATAGATACATGTCTATCTCTAATCTAAAAATACTGATAACAAAACTAATCTAAATGAAATCTAATTCATTTTAAATATAAATCTACTATAATATAATGTCTACTTTATTCCTATGTTACTTCCATAACAATCCTTCCCCCTTAAAGAGACCTTGTCCTCAAGGTCTAGAAATTCTTTTCTTCCAATGTTGCCCCCCATTTTTGCATTTTTTCGTCTTTGGCCTTTCATCCTCTTCCTAGGTGGTCGTTCTCTCGGCTGATGCACTTCCATTTTTGCAAGCATGGTGGTCATCAAATACAACCAAAACTGTAACCAGTGTGTATCGATTCTCAACACACAGGTCTTGTCTTTTTGATCCATCATCTTTGTTTGCATCCATGGAAGTCGTTCTGCTTGTTTCAGGTGGTTGCAGCATGAGGACTTTATTGTTGGTGGTGAGATTTCAACATGGTGAAATGGATCTTGTGGGTTAACAAGGTTGTTGATGTCTTCGGTTGGCTGGAAATCCAGTGATGGCATGGGATACGGTGGTAGCACCATTTGTGGCTGCTCATAGCAATGAAGTTCATCGTTGTTATCAGCTAAACCATCATCGAATTTGGCAGACAATTTTTTCTTGAATCATCTCATTATTTTCTTCCATCTTCTTCATAAAGCCTTCAACTATAGTCATGAGGTTTCCTAGCTGCTTCTCAAGTCGATCCAGCCTTGGATTCGCCATTGATAAGATCTTGGCTCTGATACCAAATGTTACGTGAATACGTAACGGGATAGATTATAGGTTCTGAGGGAACCTAGACCTTAGATTCAAAGGGAACCTAGACCTTTTAGATTTTGAGGAAACCTAAAAAACCCTTTTCAAACTCAAGGTTTGGGATTAATTTTCTGATGCCTTTTTATTAAAATATCATCATTTAAATAGCAAGATTACAATGACTTAGACTTGGAGTAAAACTCCTACACTAGAGATAAACCTAGAAAGATAACTAATGCAATCCTGACTCTAAAATAAATAACTAGATAATTGAAATACAAATAGATACATGTCTATCTCTAATCTAAAAATACTGATAACAAAACTAATCTAAATGAAATCTAATTCATTTTAAATATAAATCTACTATAATATAATGTCTACTTTATTCCTATGTTACTTCCATAACAGTAACACCCCGAAAATTAGTTAGTACTACATTGGGCAGATGTGGCTAGCGTTTTCGTGAACATTACATAAGATTTGTTTGGTCTTGTGATTTCGCACTATTAAAACAACAAATTACGATTTTAACAAACACTTAGTTGTGTTTTTATAAAATTACGTTTTCATTAATTGCTTTTTGAAATTGCTATTTTTCAAAATACATGATTTGAAACCATTAAATCAAACTGACTTCACATTGGACCGATAATCAAATCTAACGTTCATGGGATTATTGAAATTCACGAAGGATTACAAGTCTTTCAAATGAAACGTATTTTCCTATGATTGGGTTAAGCTTATCACCTTTATTTTTTCTTCTACCTGAGCAATACAAATGAAAAGGAAAAGGGAAGCGGTAAGTTTATGATTATTATTATTATTATTATTATTATTATTATTATTATTTAACTTCACAAATGCCTTTGGAACTTTCATGCGTTTTGAGAAAATTTCTCAAAGTTCAGAAACTCTTAATTTCACCCCCTCGAACTTTTAATTTAATGCAATCTACACCCATATGTTAGGATTTGGTGTTAAATAGACAATAAAATTGACGAAATGATTTTTATACACCTAGAACTTTTATAAAATTCTAAATTTGCCCTTAATTTCACATTTAAAAAACGTTGAGGGTAATTTGATACTTTTTATAGCCTCATTTAGGATTTAACGCCAAATCTTAACGAATTAGGTAGATTGCATCAAATTAGAAGTTCAATGGGTGAAATTGAGAGTTTGAACTTTGGGAAGTCTTTCTCAAATCGCTTGGAAATTCACGAGGCCTTTGTGAAGTTAACTTCCTCCTCCTCCTACCATTTTTTTATTTTTTTATTTTTTATTTTTTGTAATTGGATAAGTTTATGACTTGATAGTAGGGATGTTGATAGTTTGAAAAAAAAAAAATAATAATAATAAATAATCTACCTCTGTCATTGACCAGCCTGTAGGCTGTATCCTTGTATGAATTCTGTTTAAGGGAAAACCAGATTCAAAATTAGGCCATGTGGTTCCATTGGGGGCTTCCTAGCGGCTATGGAGCAGGATAATTAGGTGTCAGAAAAGGATGAAAAAAACAGTAGAAGAAACGATAGACTATTTTATTTGGACATAACTATAATTATATTTGTTCGAAAGTAATCGGTGACAAAAAGAGCTTAAACATTAAAAACTGCATTAACTCTTTTAGCGCATATTTGAGATTGCGTTTGAAAGGTTTAAAAATGTTTTTAACACTCAAAAGTGCGTTTGAAGAAAAAAAGTATTTGTTTAGTAAAAAAATTAAAAGCGCTTTTAATGGTTCAAAAAGCTTAAAAATGGCCAAAAAAACACTTTTGACAAAAGCTTTAAAATGAAGTTTTTCGCAAAAAATTCTTTTTGACTTAAAAATTTTATTTTTCAAACGCAATCCCAAACAAACTCTTAAACCCGGTTGATAATAAGTTGAGGTATTGTTGAATTGACTATTGGCATGATTATAATAGTACTTACTCGAAGATAACCAATAACAAGAAGAACCTAAAAAGTAAAAACTGCATTCACTCCCTTAAACCCCTTAAACCCAGTTGATAATTAAGTTGAATTATTGCAGATTTTGTTGCCGTAAAAGCACACGTAATAAATTCCACCAGATTTTCTTGGCTTGTAAAGCAGATTTGCTGTAAACCCAAGATCTTGAATTTATACCAACAAGTCTTTAAGTATTAATTCCTTGGAGCACCTGCACCGTCACGTTAAGCAAACTGCAAACATACGCTACAGCCACACAGTTTCCAGCTGCAGCACAACCCAAAACACAATGGCGAAAATTTCATCTGAATTCGCTTTCTGGGTCATCTTTTTGGTCATCACATCTGGTGAGCCCTCTCTCTCTCTCTCTCTCATATAACTGTTGCGTGAGTTGAGAAATGTAACACTATTGATCAGCAGGCGTGCCATTCCGGAGGGTGCCAGCCGCTGAAGCAAGGGGGCCATTTCGGTGTCCCCGCATGATCGACTGCAACAGTGTGTGCCAAGGATTCCCCAACTGCTGCGTTGACGGCCTATGCATTTGCGCCGCTTGCAATTACACTTCTCCGCCCAACGGGAAATAAATTAATATTGCGAAGTAGTTTTTCCCTCCACTGTGAACAAGTTGATTAAATAAAAGTAGCATTTAACGTGGAGTTCAAACAATTCTGAATGTTTTTATCGATGCTCTTAATTTACTGTAACCAATTAGGAGAATAGAAGGGACCAAATGAAAGGGTAATATTTACACCATCTCGTGATTGACAAGCACAAGACAAAAGGAATTCATGCGCTGTACGTAGTTGATGAATTGCCCAAAAGAGCTTTAATCCATTAAAATGGGATCCAACTTGAATCTGCTGGAAATGGCTTGTTCTCGTGCTCGAATTGAGGCTCTACAGTAAGGTAGGGGGCATTTATTGATCAGTTGCAATGCTTTTTGTTTTTGGGGTCAAACTGCCACCATACTAAGGGGGCTGAAGTCGGTGAATGGAGGAGGAAACTCAGAGAGGGTTTGAATTGAGCAGCACGAATTCTCTTCGGTTAGGACTCCGACCAAAAAGGAAAAAGCACAAAAGGGATTCGGGTTGATTCCTCACTTTTAGTTTGTTGTGAATCTTGTGGTTTGCTTGTGGAAGGCAACACTAACCGCAGGGTTAATTCTTGGAATCATAGACCAAAAAAGATCCATATTGGATCGGAATTATATATACATATAGTCGATACAACTGATTGCAAACCATACGCCAACTGCAAATGCCTATTATGAAAAGGAGATTGATAGAGTCATAGAGGTAAGCTTGGAGAGTTATTGGGTGTGCTACCGCGGATGCCTCGCTTTAGGGCTAAGCAAATTACCGATTAACCGACTTTCGACTGACACCGACCGTTACCGACTAAATGGGGGACAATAGGCGGCATGATTTTTTTTATTCCGAATTTTTCGGTTCGGTAGGCGGAAGAGGTTTTTTAACCGAACCAACTTTCGACCGACTTTACCGACAAATTTGCCACTTTTCCACATACCGACATAACCGACACCGACTTTACAGACTTCCGACCGACACCGACTTTACCGACCACATTTGGTTTGAAATGCGAAATAAAATAAAATTTGACAGAATAAGTCAGTGAAATAACCGACTTTATCGACATTGTCAGTTCGAAAGGCGAAAATAAAAATTTTCTACCGAAACCGACATTACCGACCGACGCTCAGCCCTACCTCGCTTCGTTGGAGCATCATCAATGAGCTCTCTAAAGTTTAACTAAAAAATCTACTTTTGTTATTTTATCTAACTACTTTTTACATGCACCAAAAATATAAAGCGCTCTAAAAATTTTTCTACTTTAACTAAATATTAGTTTTATTGATTGTTAGTTGGTTGAAACTTTTGCCGCTCACTATCTGCCTGCTCTCTAAATATTTTTCTACTTTAAATAAATACCAAGCTCTCTATATATTATCTTTTGCCACTCGCTGTCTACCAACCCTTTGTATTTATGGGAGGGAAACATAAATGCCCTTTGCTCCTTGACGCCCTGCAATTGTCATCCTTGTCTTTTACTGGACGAGGTGGCAGGAGATAATTCTCTACTACATGTCTTCTATTATTTCGAGGTGAGTAGATTAACCCTTTACTGCTTACCAATCGCCACCAAACTGTTACCAATCGACGACTGACTTCCAATGGTCGGTAGGTGGGATAACAATACTATTTCGATATCGGTTCGATTGGTAGGCGAGATAATTTTTTTTTTTTTTTTTTGTTGGTAAACCGACAATTATGTTAAATTTTAAATTTTAACATATTGTAGGTTTTTCAAGTGAATTTAACATATTGCTAAACTGACTTAATTGATTTTTCGAGTGAATTTTTAATTTATTTGGTAGGTTTCTCTATTATGTTCATCTAACTGATTTGTGGTTGTCCTTTTGGTCTGTATTCCATAAATTTACTTTTTCTTTTCATTTATAAAGCACATGTTTGACTGATTCTATAGTTACAAGGAACTTGATAAATCTTAACATAAAAACTTGTAACCGAACACACATTAACCGACTTAACCGAACACATATTAACCAACTGACAAATTAATTGAAAGAGTCGAAATTAACTTATATACCAATTATCCCCTAATTCTCATATCTGACTTAGCTAACATGTCAGGTGTTAGATCATGGATCAGCCATATTAGGCCCAACAAAACAATCATTCGGCCCATATTACAAGCTCGGTTATTTACACCCGCTTACCGAACTTAAGCTCGGTAATTTTATACCCACCTAAGTTCGGTATATGACACTCAGTTCAAAGACTCGGTGAACCGAGTCTAGCATATACTCCCGAAGGTTCTCCTCAGGAGGCTTTATCTGCTTATGTGGCATTCTCCTATTATTCATCAATACAATATATGACACATGGATCCTCGGTAGGACCACTATGCCAGATAAGCAACGACTATCTGATGCCTATAAATGAGGTCTCATCTCAGTTTTTGGGGACCTCTCTCTTTCCTTAATCGGATATTCTCAATTCTCTTCATCTCATTTATAATCCTCTAAGTTTATATTTTTTTCTTAAACACAGTGACTGATTTAGGCATCAGAGCTATTCCTCGCCGGCTAACACCGGTAGCTTTGATCCTTTTCTTATTATTTTGTAGTTAGGTGATTCTTTGGACATCACAATATTCACAGGGTTCGTGCTACGTCATCATTCGGAAAATTGTGTTTAAATAGTTTGGCGCAGTCTGTGGGAATCGATTTTTATCGGTTCTTACTAATTTCAAAATTCCGATATGGTGAATACATCCCCACACCCTATTCCGAATGTTCAAAGTGATGTTCCAGGAACATCACATGATCCGAATACTCAAACAGTTTTATTAGAAGGTTTAATGAGGCGAATTGTTGAATCAATTGAAGCTATGAAGAAACAAAATGAAGATATTGTTTCTAGGTTACTTCCTAGAAAAGATCTAGTATTAGAAGAAAGGCATGAAGAAATATTTAGGGAGCCACAACTACCAATCCGACAACAATCAATTCGGCAAGATGATGAAAGTTCAGTACATGAAAGCCATAATACTGTCCGAACAAAAGAAAATTCTCACCGAGAACAGTATTGTAATGATATACATCTTGGTGGCAAGTCTCATCATGATGAATCTAATTATGTTAAGTCTCATCATAGTCACTCACATCATGTAAAGCCCGAGGAGGTTATTGTAAACAAAGATGTTCAAGATCTTAAAGAAAAATATGAAAAAATGGCTCTTTTGATTGAAAATGGTAAAAATTGGTCTGTGACCAAGGATCTTATGCAGTATACCAATTTACCTTTTACTGATCGGGTGATGAGATTTCCTCTTCCTAATAAGTTTAAGGTTCCTTGAGTTGATAAGTTTGATGGAAGTGGAGATCCTTCTGATCATATGGAAAGTTTCCGACTCATATCATTCTTCATGATACCCCTAACGAAATTGCTTGCCGAGCTTTTCCTTTAACTCTGAAAGGGATTGCTAAAGATTGGTTTGGAGGCTTGAGTCCTAAATCTGTTGATAGTTTTGATTCTCTCGGACGACAATTTCTAAGTCAATTTCTTATGATTCGGAAGAGAAAGAAAAGTCCTGCATATTTGTTATCTCTTACACAAGGGAAAACCGAATCTTTAAAAGATTATATGCTACGGTTTAATCGGTAGAAGTTGACAGTGGAAAATCCGAATGAGTATATAGTTCTTTCAGCTTTGATACATGGAATAAAAATTGATGGGCCATTGATGGCTGAATTAGCTCGGAAACTGACTTTGGGAACTCTCCGACAATTTATGAATAAAGCTGAGGAATTTATCAATCAAGAAGAAACTATTTCAGCTTTGATGAAGTCTATAGCTGAAGGAGGTAAGCCAATTTCTAACCCTACTAAAGCAACATCAAGGGCATTCGTTGAAAAGAAGAAGAAAAATCAGCAAAAATTTAAAAAATCCAGAAAAGAAGATTGAGCTACTACACAAGCGGAATCAACAGCAGTATGTACGATGGACACCTTTAAATATAACTGTTTACAAGGTGTTCATGGAGGTGAGGAAAGATCCGAACTTCAGATGGCCAGGAAGGATGAAAGCTCTTCCCCAAAATCGTAATATTCAGAAATTCTATGAATGTCATAATGATCATGGACATTATACCGAGAATTGTATAAGTCTTCGGTTTGAGATTGAAAAGTTTCTAAAGAATGGGAAGTTATTAAAATTCCTAGATGAAGAAAAGGGGAAAGATAGCAATCCTCATAACAGTCAAAATCAAAGGTCGGAGCAGAATAATGATAATTCGCGTAATCAGAAGCAAAGATGTGATGAACTGAGGATTTCTCAGAACAATCAACAAAGTTCTCATAATCATACTATTGTTGGTGAGATTCAAATAATTTCAGGAGGATTAGCTTGTAGAGGAGAATCTAGATCGGCAAGGAAAGCTTATGCAAGGCAAGCAAAAATGGAAGAAATTTTCTTTCTTGAAAAGCCTTCCCAAATACAAAAACAAGATCCAATGATCCTGACGTTTTCAGAAGAAGATGCAAAAGAGATTTCAATGCTTTATGATGATGCACGAGTAATAACTGTAACAGTGGCTAACCATGCTGTTCACCGAGTTTTAGTGGACAATGGTAGCTCGGCAGATATTTTGTGTTGGACAGTCTTTCAGCAACTGGGTATTGGTCGGGAAAAAAATCAAACATGTTTTGTCACCATTGATCGGGTTTGCAGGAGAGCATGTTCAACCGAGAGGATTGATTTCTCTTCCTATTACAGCAAGAACTACTCCTAAACAATCTACTATTATGGTGAATTTTTTGGTAGTTGACCGACCATCAGCTTATAATGCAATTATTGGTCACCCAACTTTGAATCAGTTGAGAGCTGCAACTTCCACTTATCATCTGAAGATGAAGTTTTTGACAATTGAATGAGTTGGTGAGGTTAAAGGTGATCAGGTTGAAGCAAGAAGGTGTTGTAATACATCTTTGAAAAGATCTTCAAAGTTAGCATTATTGACGATCGGTAATGTGGGTAGTGAAAAGAAGATTCAGTTGAAAAAAGAACCAGACGAGCAGTTGATTGATATATCGATAGCAGAAGGGAAAATTGTAAAGATCGAGTCTCAGTTGACTTCAGAAGTTAAAGAAATTCTTATTCAATTTATTCAGGAAAATTTGAAAGTCCTCGCATGGTCTCGTGAAGTTATGCTTGAGATTGATCTGAAAGATATTGTTCAACAGTTAAATGTGGATCCAGAGATAAGACCAGTGAAGCAGAAGCGAAGACAGTTTGCTTCTAAAAGAAACATGGCTATTGCCGAGGAAGTAGATAAATTGCCCAAAGCTTAGTTTATTGAAGAAGTATATTATCCTTATTTGGTTGGCTAATATAGTAATGGTAAAAAAATCTAATGAAAAATGGAGGATGTGTGTAGATTTCACTGATCTTAACAAGCCCCGCCCAAAAGACAGTTTTCCATTGCCACATATCAGTTCATTGGTTGATTCGACAGCTAGATATGAGTTGCTAAGTTTCATGGATGCATTTTCTAGCTACAATCAAATCTTCATGCACCCATTTGATCAAGATAAAACAGCATTTATTACTGACCGAGGTTTATACTATTACAAAGTTATGCTTTTCGGTTTAAAGAATGCTGGTGCTACTTATCAAAGGTTAGTAAACAAAATGTTTTAGGAACAAATCAGGAAGAATATGAAAGTTTATGTTGATGATATGCTAGTCAAGAGTAAGCTACAAACAGATCATGTGAAGTATTTACAAGAAGCATTCATAACGTTGAAGCGGTACAAAATGAAGCTGAATCCTAAAAAGTGTGCTTTTGGAGTTTCATCAGGAAAGTTTCTCAATTACATGGTGTCAAACTGAGGAATAAAAGCCAATCTTGAAAAAATTCAAGCAGTATTAGATATGCAGTCTTCGAAGAATACAAAGCAAGTTCAGTAGTTAACAGGAAGGATTGCAGGGTTAAACAGGTTCATTTCTCGTTCTACTGATAAATGTCTTCCTTTCCTTAAATTTTAAGAAAACCATTTAAGTGGTTTGAAGAATGTGAACAAGCATTTGAGCAACTAAAAAAGTATTTGGTCAGTCCACCTCTGCTGAGCCGAACTGTTCCTGGCGAAATATTGTATTTGTATTTAGCTATATCTCTAATTGCGGTCAGTGCAGCTCTAATTCGGGAAGAAGGAGTTCAAAAACCAGTATATTTCATCAACCGAGCATTACGTGGCACCGAAGAAAGATATGTGCAAATGGAAAAGCTTGCTTTTGCTTTAACAATTGCATCAAGAAAGCTTCGACCATATTTTCAAGCTCATACAATCAATGTGCTAACCGAGTATCTATTGAAGAAAGTGCTTTGGAAATTGGATTTATCTGGTCAGTTAGTTAATTGGGCGATTGAACTTAGTGAATTTGATATACAGTTTGTTTCACGAAATGCTATCAAAGGTCAAGCACTTGCAGATTTTTTGATAGAATTTACTAATATGCAATACCTAGAAGTGTGGCCGAAAGACAAGACATGAGTGATTTATGTGGATGGGTCATTTACAAAGAAGAATGGTGGAGCTGAAGTAGTATTAATTACACCAGATGGGAAAGAATTAAATAGTTCTTTGAGATTAGAATTCAAAACTACTAATAACGATGCAGAGTATGAAGCAGTCATAGCTGGACTCGGTTTAGCCTGAGAGATGGAAGCAAAGTTTGTAAAAGTACGTAGTGATTTTCAAGTAATTTTGGCCACATTTGTGGTGAGTTTGAAACCAAGGGAAGTAAAATGGAGCTATATTTGTCTAAAGTACAGAATATGCAGAAGTTTTTCCAAAGTTCTATATTGTTAAAATCCCGAGATAAGAAAATGAAAAAGCAAACTCTTTAGCTCGAATGGGTTCAGCAATTGATGATGAAATGGAAGACACTGCTCAACCAATTAAAGTTTTACAACAACCTGCTATAACCGAGAAGGTCATGCTTTTAACAATAGAAGTTATGCCTGCTTGGGCTGCAGAAATAGTTGAATATTTAGAAAGAGGTGTTCTGCCAGAGGATAAAAAGAAAGCAGTGCAATTAAAGAAAAAGGCTGCTCGATTCATTCTACTCAATGGAGTTCTTCTTAAACGAGGTTTTATGTTACCTCTTCTTAAGTGCGTTTCTAAAGAAGAAGGTAATTATATTCTTCAGGAGATCCATGAAGGGATTTGTGGCAGTCATTCGGGAGCAAGAGTGTTAGCACACAAAGCTATTAAAGCAGGATTTTTCTGGCCGGATATGAATCAAGACTCCATGCAAATAGTCAAAACTTGTGACAATTGCCAACGGTTTGCTAATATTATTAAGCAACCTCCTGAGGAGCTTAGTTCAATCTCTTCACCTTGGTCATTCTCACAGTGGGGGGTGGATATAGTAGGACCGTTACCTTGAGGAAAATCGGGTGTTCGGTTTGCTATAGTTGCTGTAGATTATTTCACCAAATGGGCAAAGGTAGAAGTCTTAGTAAATATTACAGCAAAGAGTATTGAAAAATTTCTTTGGAAAAATATTATCGGTCGGTATGGAATTTCACATGTATTTGTCACAGATAATGGCAAACAATTCGACTGTGATTCATTCTGGGAATGGTGTGCTAGACTTCCTATTAGAAATTATTTCTCATCTCCAGGACATCCTCAAGCAAACAGGCAAGTGGAAGCAACAAATAAGACTATATTCAAAATTCTGAAGAAAAAGCTCAGTCAACGTAAAGGAAGTTGGGCAGAGGATCTTCCAGAAGTTTTATGGGCATATCGCACTACCAGAAAAACTCCAACTGAGGAAAATCCTTATGCATTAACTTTTGGGACCGAGGCAATCATTCCAGCTGAAATTGGATCAGGGAGTTTTCGTGTAGAAACTTTTAATTCTGAGCTTAACAATGAAGGTCTGAAGCTGCATCTCGATCTTTCGCAAGAAAAGCGTGATCAAGCTCAGATAACTATGGTAACATATCAGCAGAGGATAGCTCGGTATTTTAATTAGCGAGTTAAACATCGCAGTTTTAAAGTTGGAGATTTGGTCTTGAAAAAAGTCACTATAGCCACTAAAGATTCAGCTAATGGAAAATTAGCACCAAACTGGGAAGGACCATACAAAGTAATTGAATATTCAAGAACAGGAGCATATCATCTCACAGACTTTGAAGGAAAACAACTCCAACGACCATGGAATGCTAAACATCTTAAGAAGTATTTTGTATAAAAATTATAATTTCAGAGATTCATCTTTTGTTATTCTGCTATTGTAAAATAAGTGTTTTATGAATAAAGAATCTTCTGAAGTTATAATCATACAAAAATCTTAATTTACATAGCAGACCAGATGCTCTACTCCACACTCGGAAAATATAGCTGAACTAAGCGCTTTTCCGAGCATCCAATTTGGAAATATAGTTGTTAAATAGCGCTTTCCCGAGCTTAGTTCGGTGAAATACAACCGAGACACTTTCCCGAGGATGACTTCGGAAATATAGCTGAACTAAGTGCTTTCCGAACTTAACCTTTAAACGAAGGTTCACCTTAGTGAAATATAGCAAGGTGCTTTCCTGGGCATAACTCGAAGAAATATAGCCAATGGGCTTTGTTAAATGCTTAAATATTCATATTTTAGCCTTTAACTTACATGTGTTAATTGATGTGGTATTTTTGTGACCAAAAATATCAATTATAAAAATAACCACTCGCAATAGGACGAATCTTTGTAGGATACGGCTATAGAGAGGGTGTCGAACCTCAAGGACTGCAGGGGTTTTATTATCAAAATTTAAAAGATTAAAATCAACTTAATTAAAAGAGATATTTGATTTCATTTTCTTTAAAAACTAAAGTGCATGAAAATAAAAGAGATTTAAAATAAGAGAGAGAGTGTAAGGGATTGACTTCACCTCTATCCGCACAACAATGGTTAATCATAATTAATTCCAGAAATTCATTCTATGCATGTTATAAATAAACAAGAAACTACCTTATTAAAGAATAAGCATAATCTATCTTCGGTTGGCACGGATCGTCCACCTAACCACTAAGATGCGGTACGACCCGTCTTTCCTAGGTATAAATTATCAAATTCTTTAATAGGATACATACAATCAATGAATAAGTGTAACCCATCTTCGGTTGGCACGGACTGTCTACCTAAATTACACTAAACTAGGGTGTAGTACAATCCGTCTTCCCTAGGCATGGCCTATCAAATCCTATTGATCATATGTCAATTAAACCCATTGTATAACCATCATCCTCATAATCACAGAAAACAAGAATGATTTGAGATCAATAAAAGTAAAATACTTTCTAAGACAAGAGAAGAATTTCACAAATATTGATATTGAAATTTAAGAACAATTGCATTTAATATGAAGAACATAAATCAATTGTAGCAATCCTCATAGTTATACAATCAACATGCATAAATTAAAAATCTAGAAATTAAATACAATCAAACCATTGTGCTTGGATAGGGCTACATCAACACCCTATTACAGAATTAGCCGCTCATCGGGGTGCTAGGATGGCCTCCTGCCATGGATTATCTCCTCTTCAACTTGTCAAGCCTCCAAGAAGATTTTTGTATCTAAAACTAAGCACACCTTCTCTTGAAGGTTAAGGGTCTATTTATAGGGAGCAAGCCAGTCCTAGAAGCCCTAGGAAACCTAGAAATTTCGAAGATTTAAGTCCAAGTCCAATTAGGATAAAGAAAACCTAAGTCCAAATCGGAATAGGATTCGCCCAGAATTGCGTTCCTATCTTGCGGGGCAATTTTGGCAATGCGGCGCTCCGAATTAGGAAAATGCTATTTCACAATGATTTGTAGAAATTTGAGTTAGCTTTCCAGTGCCGCTTGAATCACCTCAATCGGATATTTTAGCTGAATGTTATGGCCAAAATACCGAGACATATGCAGAATCCAAAATTGAATCTAATCCGATTTTGACTCCAATTTGAGAAATTCCGAATTAATCATTTTCTTTATTTGATTTAAACTTAACCATGATTGGTTAAGTTTAACCATATCTTCTAGGTCTTCTCAAAGTGTGCTTTTAAGCCCAAAATCAATGGAATTAATTGCATCTTTATTTATAACCTGAAAACACAAAAACAAAACAAAATCAAACAAATAACAACGCTAAGGAATTAACATATGCAAATTAAGGGGCTTGAATGTGCAACATTCGGCGCTTATCATTAATCCTTTAGTTATGGTTAATTTATGTCATTTTAGTTCTTTTATGTGTTTTCCTTGTTTTTGTAGGTCCTTGGAAGAAAAAGAAGCAATCTCAGAAGTTTCGGACTTAAAAGAGCTATTTTGGAAAAATAGAAGGCTCTAGTAGTGCGATCGATCGCAGGGGATCTGAGATCGAGCGCACTATAGGCAAAGACGACGAGCACAAGGCACCCGTGATCGAGCGCTCAGCACAAGAGGATCGATCGCAGTCTTGTGATTGATCGCACATGGGCTGCGATCGAGCGCACCTGTGCGTGATGAGCAAGTCAGCCGCCAGCCTTGATATAGAAAGTGCAATTTCTAGGGTTTTGTAACTTAGTGCGAACTAGGGCTCAAACCCTACGATTTTTAGGGTTTCTAAAGTATTCCTAATGCTTATAAATAGACCCTTAAACCTCTAGAATAGACACACAATTTCCAAGGAGAAGAATTGGAGTTCTTCAAGTTCAAGATTCGAGTTTATTCTTTTCCTTTCTTTTTATTTTATGAAGATGTTTAACATTAAACTTATGTGTAACTAATTTATTTAGTAGGGTTAGATTGAAGCCCTAGTTTTGTTTAGTTAATATTCAATATTGGCACCTTTGTGATGATCATATTGTGATATTTAACTTCATTAATTCCTGCTTTCATGAATTTCTCATATGTGTGTGTCTGATCAACATATGCATGTGGTATGGACTAGTTAGTTAAATCAATTTGGATGATCGAGTTCTAGTTTTAATAAAAGTAACAAAAGAAATCCACACCGGGTTCTTGGGTTAATCAACATGAGGAACCGGGAGTATACTGATGTGGTATTTTTGTGACCAAAAATATCAATTATAAAATTACCACTCGAAATAGGACGAATCTTTGTAGGATACGGCTATAGAGAGGGTGTCGAACCACAAGGACTACAAGGGTTTTGTTATCAAATTCGAATGATCAAAATTAACTTAATTAAAAAGAGAATTGATTTGATTTTCTTTAAAAGTAAAATGCATGAAAATAAAAGAGATTTAAAATAAGAGAGAGAGTGTAGGGTATTGACTTCACCTCTATCCGCACAACAATGGCTAATCATAATTAATCCCACAAATTCGTTATATGCATGTTATAAATAAACAAGAAACTACCTTATTAAAAAATAAGCATAATCTATCTTCGGTTGGCACAGATTGTCCACTTAACCACTAAGATGCGGTACGACCCGTTTTCCCTAAGTATAAATTATCAAATTTTTTAATAGGATACATACAATCAATGAATAAGTGTAACTCATCTTCGGTTGGCACAGACTATCTACCTAAATTACACTAAACTAAGGTGTAGTACAATTTGTCTTCCCTAGGCATGGCCTATCAAATCCTATTAATCATATGTCAATTAAACCCATTGTATAACCATCATCCTCATAATCACAGAAAACAATAATGATTTGTGATCAACAAAAGTAAAATACTTTCTAAGACAATAGAAAAATTTCACAAATATTGATTTTGAAATTTAAGAACAATTGCATTTAATATGAAGAACAGAAATCAATTGTAGCAATCCTCATAGTTATACAATCAACATGCATAAATTGAAAATCTAGAAATTAAATACAATCAAATCATTGTACTTGGATAGGGTTACATCAACACCTCACGAAGGGGTTTAGCCGTTTATGATCTTCTAAGCTCCAAAGACAAACTTCTGATTTCTAGCTCTAGGAAGTGGTGTGTCTGTTTACAATGTGTAGAGCCCTATTTATAGGGATTAGGAGAACCCTAAAAACCCTAGAAACCCTCAGAAAACCAGAGGTCAGTCTCCCAATCCAATTGGGAGACTGAAAACCAAATCAACGCTGGAAAAGGATTGCTGCTGTGCAATACACGCCCGAGTGCGCTCGATCCGAAGTTTTGTGCGCTCGAGCACAGTGCGCTTGAGCCTAGCTATTATGCGCATGAGTGCAGGCATGCGCTCGATCCCTAACCGCAGACGCTCGATCACAGGTGCGCTCGAGCTCAGGAATAGCTGTGCTCGATCTTAGATCCAGAATGCCCAGCATTTTGCCCTTTTCAGCCCAATTTTCAATGGTTTGTCAAATATGACTTGAAACACAAAAACAAAATAAAACAACTAACAATACTAAGGAATTAACATATGCAAATTAAAGGGCTTGAATATGCAACATTCGGCGCTTATCATATACACTCATGCCCTAGGCTTCATTTGTTTGTCGATTTCCACAGAATCATGCTTTCTTAAAGAATAACTTAGTATACACCCATACTAAATCCTTTAAAAAAGAAAAGAATTAGAGTATACACCTATGCTTAACTCGTTGTTTAGAAAAATCTATAACTTAAAGAGTATACACTTATGCCCTTAAGTTGACAAACATTATATATACATAACATGATCAAAACATTGGCATATTGTTATATCATCTAAACATAATTAGTGGTGGATATCAAAGCCCTACCTTTTTATTATTATCAACTCAATTTCAATCCTTGTTTTATTTTACTTAAGGAATTTATTTTAAGCAAAATTTTGCAATCCTTATGGGAATGACCCCGTACTTGCATCATATACTACTATGTTGATCTTGTGCACTTGCGGGTAAAACGTACAATTATTTGCCTATTAATTTAGGTAGATATTTATAACAACACGCTTTCCTAAGGCAAAATTTTTCAGAGAAATATTGCTGAACAAAGCTCTTTCCTGAGGTACCACTTAGCGAAATATAGCCATGGTGCTTTCCCAAGTTTCACTTGGAGAAATATAGCCAAAGCGCTTACCTAAGGCGAAGACTTTGGTGAAAACTAGCTAAACTAATCGTTTTCCCGAAGTAAATGTTCAACTTATACAGCTGAACCGAGTACTTTCTGAACCAAACATTCTCGGTGAAACACTGTTGAACGAAGTTTTTCCCGAGACCGAGTATCATGCAACACAATTGCAATGATTAAGTTCTTACCCTGTAATTTATAAAGATTCCCATTGTTTATTAATTGAACTTATAACCTATGGGAATTAGGGGGTACACATGTATGAAGCAATTTATAAAGCCATTCATTCACAACAAAGTACAAATCACAAAGTAAGAAGAGCAAAACACAAAAACTTTCTATTCATTGTCAAAAATGGAAGAAACATGAATTCATTTCATTGCAAAGGATTACATTTGGAACTTCTGTTAGCTCCATCCGATACATGGTCCCATTCTTCATCTGATACATTTATTGACTTTTCCGAGTTATCATCAGATAAAGATTCTTTGGGATGCTCTTTAGCAGCAAAAGGTTCCCCAATTTCATATCTGGCAAATGGGTTGAAACCAAAGTATGTAATGCCTTTGCAGTTTGGCATTTGCTCATGTTCGACTATAGCAATCTTCATGATAGCTTCTTCGGTAGGGGGAATATCTTCGGGTTTAATTGTATCGAGGTCAACATTTTCAGGGGGATTCTTTGACCAGCTCTGGAAAGTTTCAAAACCCTAGATGAAACCTATGCCCCAACCGTAATTTCGGCCCCAGGAAGCAAATGAAAGATGCTTGTAGAAATTCCAAGCTTTACCCTTGTATCTCATCACTTGGTCTTTAGCTCGGGCAAATTTTCTTTTAAGACTTAAAGTCTTCTTCTCAGCAATCTTAAGCTTCTTATCTGTTGACTTATGTTCCTTCCCAGCAACTAGAAGTTGTTCTTGAGCTACTTTCAGCTTTCCCTCAGCTACATCATCTCTAGTACATTGAACAGCAGAATATCTCTGTGCTTCTTCAAGTTCTTCAGAAACTGAGTTAATACGAGACTTGGTAGCTCGGCATTAGCATGATTCTCTTTAAACTGATTAGCTTCATCTTCAAGGGTTGAGTAGTCGGTTAACAACCTCTCATTTTTTGCCTTCTTAGCAGCTAACTCAATTTCTAATTCTCGAATTAGAGAATTTACTTGAATAGATTGAGCCTCCAACTCTGTTATCTGCTCTCCAGAAAGAAGAAGCTCACTCACTTGCTAGGATGATACTTCTTGTAGCCGTTTAATCTCAACCTCAGCATCTTCAAGTTTCTTTTTTGAATTCTCGGCCTCCAAAGCCGAACTCTCAGCAGACATTCTGAAATGAAGGTAGTAGTTCATACTATGCGTTGATCCCTACAAGGAAAAGAAGTTCATCAGAATAAGAATATTATTATCTAAATTCAGAAAGATAAAAGAAATATTTACCTTAAGTTGGTGATACAACATGTGCTCCATTACTTCCTTCGGGAATTGGGCCCTAATATCTGGTGCATGGTTGGCCTGGATTAAGTTAGCTAAGGCAACGAAGGGATTGCCAAACCAACTGTCACCTAGCCGAGAAAGAGGTTCCCTAAATGTCCAAGTGATTGGCTCAGGTGTATAGTTTACCGAGGAACCAGTTGCTTGTGAAGTCCAGGCAGGATTTTATGCATCATCACCAACTGGATTATTCCTTGGCGACTGAGTTGATTCTTCAGGGATAATTGATTCCCCACCAGTTGGAAAGTTAAAATCAACCTCTTCAAATTCACTGACTGCTACTACATGTTCAGCAGCTACAAGTTCAACAGCCGCTGATCTAGCAGCTACAGGTTCGGCAGCCAATTGTTCGGTAACCGCAACCTTAGTAACTTCACATTCAACAGCCACATTCTCAGCAACTGTATGCTTAGTAATTATAGATTATGTAATTACTGGTACAGTAGCAGCAAGTTCAGTAACCAAAAGTTCAGCAATCATTAGTTCTTCGGCCACAACTCCATCAGCTGCAAATTCAGAAGCTACAGGCTCAGTGCTGGTAACCTCAGGGTTTACAGATGAACTCTCTGCTTTGATTTGCCCTGGAAGGATCATTGCAAATGGCTTTATGATTGTCATCTTTGAAGCAAGATCTCTGAGGATACAGCCTACATCTATAGGGCTTCCTTCTTCAGATTCAGAGGCACTCAATTGCACAGCTTCGGTAGGAGTTGAGGAAAGAGGTACAGCAAAGAGTGGCTCGACCTCAAAAGCTGCAGGAGAAGTAAGCTCGGTTCTTGTTGGTGTAATAGAAGATGATCGGGAAGGTCGGTTTGCAAGAAAGGCATCTCGGACTGATGTATCTTTTGTGCCCGAAAACTTTCTGATGCCACCGAGAACACTGAAGTATGCTCTGACATGAGGAGCAGGTGCTTCTACTTCAGGGGTAGTCCTTTTTCCACATGTTCCTGAATCAGAAGTATTTCTGATTCCTTGTTCTTTAGGGAGGACATCAGACACTGCACCCATTGCTTCTGGTTCCGAGCTTATCTAAAGCCCTTTTGATTCTAAGTCAATGACAGGCTTCACTGTCTTTGAGCCACCCTCGGTTTTCTTTGTCTTCTTTTTCTCCATCTTCTTTAGATGAGAAATATCAAGGTCTTCAGGCTCATCAGCAATCACTAAAGAAACTCTGGCAACAATTGGAGGTCTCGCCGAGGGTTTCTTCGGGAAAGCATCTCTAACTTTCCTTTTGCCTTTTTCTTTAGAAGGCTTTTCTGCAGATGACTTCCTCGGTGGAGCAGCTTCTGTCGGTCTCTTAGCTATGGAAGTCCACAAGCATAGCCTTTTATTCTCTTCTGACATAACAACATCATAATCCATCTCCAATGGATGTAGTTCAGCATAATCCAGAACTTGCCTCACTCGGCTCATCTCTTCTTTGGTTAAAGAAGGTTCTTGCTGACCTGAAAATAATAAAATATGTTAAGATTAGCTTTGCTGCAAAAAGAAAAAAGAAAAAACAAACAACACAATGCTCGGTTTATAGCTCAGTTTGAAGGGGCAATGGTTTCCCGAGGGGCACTTGGGTCTCTGATTACTTCTGAAGGCGGAAATTCCCGGTCACCTTGGATAAAGAAAAACTCATCCTTCCATCCTTTGTTGCTAGTATAAGTGCTCTTGAAGGATAGCAGCTTTAATCTTTTTCGAGTTTGGAAGGTAAACAAATGGTCAATTCTGAGACCCTTTGACAGTCGGTATACCTTCAGGAATTCCACTACAGTAAGGGGATGTTTTACCCCAAGGATCTTCGGCCAGATAATCATACAGGCGAAAAAAGTTCTCCAACCATTCGGCATAAGTTGATGAGGAGCTATTCTAATATAACTTAATAGTTCACGAACTATCCTCGGGAAGGGTAATCTCAAACCTATCCGAAACATATCCATATTTACACAAACTTCATTTCTGTCAACATCAACTACAGCTACGGTTCCTTCGTTATCAAAATGTAGTTGTACCGAATCAGGGATGCAACAAGTTTAACGAACTATGTTAAAGTTGTTTCCCATGCAGCTGGGTATGAATTCCCCAATACATTAGGACCAGTACCACCTCTATGACTCATCATGTATCGAAATTCGGGGACTAATTGATGAGAAATGAGAAGATAACCTTGCTAAATTAGAAGGTGGGTAACACTCAATAAAGATGACCAACAGATGGTTCAATCAGAGGAAGAAGAAAATCTAAATAACGAAGTATTGGGATGTTTGGATGAACAAAAGGCTCTGCAGAAGGGACAGACTCAACCGTAGTTCTAAAATATACCACTCTTAAGAAATAATATTGAGCAGAGCAATTCGAATGAAGGAGCGCCAGTTGTGAAAAACTTAAACAAAAGCTTGATGAAAAACAACAATGGCTTCTGTTGGATGGAAGATGGGGGGTGAATGAAGGTGAAAACGGTTTAAAAAGACTTCGGGAAGGAGAAACGCAAGCGGTGCATTTAAAACCCTAGTAGCTAGGGTTCCTCGAGAAGGCGCGCCATTTAATTCTTACCCCTTGTGCAGATGGTGACACGTGGTTGTTTGATTTTTTAAACCGTAAGAAGCTCAACACGTAGTTAAAAGAGGGAAGGTAAATCGTTTATCGCTCCAAATATTCCCTCATGAAATTCAAAAGTTCTAAAATTTAAATTTTGAAGACCAATTCACTTTATTTCACCAAAAGACAAGGCTGAACTTATGAAAGCTAACCCATTCTCGGAAACATAAAATTTGCATAATCTCTCAGAATAGGAAATTGGGAGGTAATTGTTGGATCATGGATCAGCCATATTAGGCCCAACAAAACAATCATTCGGCCCATTTTACAAGCTCGGTTATTTACACCCGCTTACCAAACTTAAGCTCGGTAATTTTATACCCACCTAAGTTCGGTATACAACACTCGGTTCAAAGACTCGGTAAACCGAGTCTAGCATATACTCTCGAAGGTTCTCCTCGCCTTGGGAGGCTTTATCTGCTTACGTGGCATTCTCCTATTATTCATCAATATAATATATGACACGTGGATCCTCGATAAGACCACTATGCCAGATAAGCAGCTATTATCTGATGCTTATAAAATGAGGTCTCATCTCAGTTTTTGGGGACCTCCACTACAAAAAAAAAAAACACAAGGTTTAGTAACACTTGGAATAGAGGCGCTTTAATAAAGCATCCCCTTATATGGACGTTTTATTGTGTAAACGACACAAAATAAAATTAGCAACGCCTGCACAGAAAAACGTCCCCTTAATTCAGTACATTCCAATAGGACATGTCCCAATTTAGCTAATTAAGTGCGCTTGGCTGGCAAGCGCCCTTAATTCGGGACGCCTGTTATCTAGGCGCCCTTAGTTAGGGGCGCCTACCAGCTAGGCGCCCCTAATTAAGTGTGTTTGGCTGGCAAGCGCCCCTAATTAAGGGCGCCTGGCTGGCAAGCGCCCTTAATTAAGTGCGCCTGGCTGGTAGTTCCTACAAAGGATCGGACTAATGACGTATACAATACTTGAATTCTCGATGTAGATGCTACATAGTTGGTTCTCATCCTTCAGAGACTACGAGTGTAATAGGAGCATCCGTCGACAAAAGGATCACCCTAAGATGATCATCTCATGGCTATTGAGAACGAATCAAATCAGATGGTTCTATTTCTCAATCTTTCTGACTTGCTCCTACGGAACCAAGGTCGAAAAGATTGAGAAAAATAGGTCATTCACAACCACTGATAAAGGATTCCTCGAAAAGTTAAGGATTAGTAATCCTTTTTAGAAATCGAATGGATTCAAGCGCCCCTAATTAAGGGTGCCTGGCTGGGAAGCACCCTTAATGTAGGACGCATGCTATCCAGGCGCCCTTAATTAGGGGCGCCTGCTAGCTAGGCGCCCTTAATGAAGTGCGCCTGGCTGGCAAGAGCCCTTAATTCGGGATGCCTGCTATCCAGGTACCCTTAATTAGCGGTGACTACTAGCTAGGCGCCCTTAATTAAGTGCGTTTGGCTGGCAAGCACCCCTAATTAAGGGTGCCTGGCTAGCAAGCGCCCTTAATTTGGGACGCCTGTTATCTAGGCGCCCTTAATTAGGGGCGCCTGCCAGCTAGGCGCCCTTAATTAAGTGCGCTTGGCTGGCAAGCGCCCCTAATTAAGGGCGCTTGGCTGGCAAACGCCCTTAATTCGGGATGCCTACTATCCAGGCGCCCTTAATTAAGGGCGCCTGCTAGCTAGGCCCACTTAATTAAGTGCATTTGGCTGGCAAGTGCCCCTAATTAAGGGCACTTGGTTGGCAAGCGCCCTTAATTAAGTGCGCTTGGCTGGCAAGCGCCCCTAATTAAGGGCGCCTGTCTTGCAAGCGCTCTTAATTCGAGACATCTGCTATTCAAGCGGCCTTAATTAGGGGCGCCTGCCAGCTAGGCGCTCTTAATTAAGTACACCTGGCTGGCAAGCACTCTTAATTAGGGACGCTTGCCAGCTAGGTGCCCTTAATTAAATGCACATGGCTGGCAAGCGCCCTTAATTATGGGCGCTTGCAATTTAGGTGCCCTTAATTAAGTGCACCTGGCTGGCAAACACCCTTAATTAGGGGCATTTGCCATCTAGGCGCCCTTAATTAGGGGCGCTTGCCAGTTAGACGCCCTTTATTAAGGGTGCCTAGCTGGCAGGCGCCCCTAATTAGGGATGCTTGCCAACCAGGCGCACTTAAATAAGAGCGTCTGGATAGCAGGCGCACCGAAATTATTTTTGTTAGTGCGCGAGCTTAATTTTCCCTAGGAAAAATTAAGCTCGCCTATGATTCCTTAGCTCTCACCTAATACTTTTCCCTTCAATATTTTCCCTCTCCTCGTACAGTATCTTTAATTCAAATAAATCTTATGAAATTTTTCGTTAATTCTAACCCAACGCCCACCCACTCACCACCAAATCCCTACCTATGAATTAGTCGCACGTACGTGATGGCCGATTGATCCTGTCCGACTAAACGACCTTGACCGACGGAATGTGGGTTTTGGTAGCGAAAGGACATAGTTTAATTTGATGGTCGGGGTCATAATGTAACGTTGGTAGTTGATGGTAGTTTAATAGGGGTGGCTGCACGCCACTCCCGGCCATTTCTGGGGGTGGCCTACGATCCCCGCCCTCATTTTTTTTTAATATTAAAAATAATTTATATATTTAATATATTTATTTACTTTTAAATAAGAATGATATGTATCTATTGGTGATGACGTGATACACTAATGGAATCCGTTAACTACTTTGACAGAATTTAATTGATTACAGGAATTAAATTATTATTGTGGCCTATTCCGATAATTTTTGAATTAGTATTATTTTTTTTTTTATATCACATAGATGAATTTTTAATCTAGACAACCACATTAACTGATTTTACATTTATATATTTTTTAGTTTAAGTCTCTTTTAAATGTTTTTTAATTTTTAGTATTTACTTTTTATTTTTATAAATAAATTTATTAGTGTTTTTTAATCTTAATATATTTATATTTTTTGTTTTTGCGAGCGGGAACTTAATTTTCTTTTTGATTCCTCAGCTCCCGCTCTAAGACTTAATTTCTCCCTCAATATATATTTTCCCTAACCTCTCCCCACGCGGCCCGCCAGTCCCCCCTCTCTGCATCAGGATATATATATATATATATATATATATATATATATATATATATATATATATATATATATATATATATATATATATCCTGATATTTATTTTTGATCCCTAGCCTCTCCCCTCTCCCTCAATATATATCGATCCATATCTCTCTCTACGGCTCCAGTTGGCCTTCTCTCAATCTCGATTTTCCTATCTCTCTCTCCGGCGCCCAGTGACCAGCACGATTGGCCAACCCACCGGCCATCTTCTCCAGTCGAAACCGGCATGCCACTCTCTATGTTCCTGTAGTAGTGAGTCTCTCTCTGTCTCTGTTTTTCTTTGTATCTGCTGTCTCTTTAAGTTGTCGATTTGGGATTCTAATAGTCAGATTTTTGATGTATTATGATTTTTAGGAAAATTAGGGATTTTAAATTCGGCAAATTTTTCTCTGCTTTTAGGGTGTAGTTGGTTTGTTGAATGAAGCAATCACAATTTTGAAGAATCTCCGTCGTTGTCCTGGAGTGTTCTTTCAGATTTAATTCAGTTTTGATTTCACTATGCAGTTTGTTCATATTAACATTTAGTACTTAATTATTATTGCAGAATTAAGTGGATCGGAATACCTTCTTTTTTCTTTTCTTTTTCTTTTTTTTTTTTTTTTTTTAAATTTTATTGTTTTTCTTTATCCTTTATTAGCATGTTCCTTTGTTTTTCCTCTTCATTGGTAGTGCCAAAATAGTCTGCTTTACTATCCAAAATTACTCGTCGAGATTGGTGCCATTTTTTGAATTTTAATTGTCTTATGTAAGTTCTTTGGAAAAGTTGTATACCATTGTGGAAGAAATTTAATGATCTTCTGGAGTCCGGAATATACCTAGAAATTTGAGATCAAATAATATTTTCGTTAGGAGAAAATACTTTGCATGGATGTGTTGAAAGGGTAGAAAAATATATAGCATCATCAATAGTGATCTACTCCATTGAAGTCCCCTTCTACTGCTAAATTTTGACTATTGTATCATTTTGAAATTTGTTTATGGGCACTAGGTAAAACAGTAAAGAAAATTTATTTTAGAGTCAAAACAAAATAAGTCAAATCTTAACTCTTAGCTAATCATCGATCTTGCAATCTAAGGAAAAAGGTGTCTCAAATAATAATCAGTAAGAGTAAGGAAGAGTATAAGAAACATTAATTGTAAGTTGATTAACATGATAATTAATTAATAGCAGAAAATTAAAAAAATGAGTGGGCAAAACAAAAAGAAAGGCATTTGGAGTAACCTTGATGATCCACCAGATAGATCTTATCTTTGCCATAAAATTTATCTTATCATCAGGAAATTATTAGTCAATCTTCTGATTTTCGAAAAAAAAATAAGTTTTAAAGTATTTTTCTCATGATAATTAAGGTGTCACTTTCAACTAATGAAAATCTTTTCACACATACTAGCTAGAAATTTGAGATCAAATAATATTTTCATTAGGAGAAAATACTTTGCACAGATGTGTTGAAAGGGTAGAAAAATATATAGCATCATCAATAGTGATCTACTCCATTGAAGTCCCTTTCTACTGCTAAATTTTGGCTATTGTATCATTTTGAAATTTGTTTATGGGCACTAGGTAAAACAGTAAAGAAAATTTATTTTAGAGTCAAAACCAAATAAGGCAAATCTTAACTCTTAGCTAATCATCAATCTTGCAATCTAAGGAAAAGGTGTCTCAAATAATAATCAGTAAGAGTAAGACATGCCTCCCAAAAAGTTATCTGCTCAAAAAATTTAAATTCTAAGCATTTCACCATGTAACATCGTATTTTCCTCAATGCAGACATTGAGGACAAAGTTGTATCTAATTAACTTGTATATTTAGGGGGTGTTTGGCAACCGGGATGTGCCCACCTAGATACTGTGCAATTTCGGTAATGGTGCCTTCCAACATGTGACTCATCAAACCCAATTTTTAAAATTACATTTTTACCCTTTTATTTCCTTTTCCAGCGCACAGTCTTCTATCTCCCTCACAGAGTCTTCTCCAAAGCCAACCTTTGCCAAAACCCTCCGACTCTGTGAGATTGAGGTCTGGTTCAGTGCCACGCATCGTTTTGTGGTCATTCATGGCGACTGATAAAAGTCACAGTTGGAGCAGAAAGCGACAATGGACGTTATGAGCCAGTTGCGGAGGCAGTTGCTTGAACACACTGCTTTTCTGCGTAAAGAGGGCAGTTTTTTTTAGAGATTGTTCGAAATATGATTGGGTGAAGTGGATCTCTAGGTGGGTTTGTTTTGTGAAGCCTCTGTTTGTTTCTTAGGATTATTATTATTATTTTTTTTTCTGGGATTTTGGTATTTTTTTTATTGGATTAGTTTTGCCCGGAGGAATAGAGTGAATACTAGATACTGCCCAGAAGATAATTGAAGACGTGCTATGAATTTGCCATATTGAAAGGCTTAAACTTGATCAAAAACACATGGAGGCTTTGAAGTTTTCCCGGAAAATTAGCCGTTTTTTCCATTGAAGCAAACGGAATTTAAACTGATCTCTTTTCTTCTTCCTTTCAATTTTCTTGGGCGTTAGAGCAATTCTAAATGAGGGGTTTTTGTTGGTGGTGAAAAGGGATTTTTGGACGACCAGTGCAAGATGAGAACAGCCCAAATTTTGTGGTTGAGGTTGTGTCGATTTTCTTTGAGGATTCTGAGAAGCTCCTCAACATGGCCAGAGCTCTGTGAGTGTTTCTTATTGATGTGGTTGATTTTGGAGAAAAGTTGATTTTGTATGTTTTGGGAGAAGGAAAGTACTTCACTTATAGGAGAAAATTATCATTGAATTCTTTTCCACTTGTGTAGAGAACAGAAAATTGTGGATTTCAAACAGGTAGATGCCCATGTTCATCAGTTCAAGGGCAGTAGTGAGTTCTGTAGGGCAGTGAAGTGAGTGTCGAGGTTGGACCACTTGAGAGAGAAGGAGGTGAGGACTGAGGAATGGGATTGCAACTCGTCGAAGGCCTTCTTGAGGTCCTCTTTCTTCGCGTCTGTGCATTCAAGAGCCACCGAGATCGTTTCCAGTGTCTCCATGATAAACAGGATTTACCGGGGAAGACTGGGATTCACAGCGTGTCTTCGATTGAAGAAGAAAAGCCAAACCCAACGGAGAAGAAAGGGATGAAATTGCGGTCTTTCTGAGAAAGCAAATTTTAAGGCTGGGGGAGTTTCAGAGAAAAAAACTCAAAAGGTGTGAAGAGAAAGTCAAGGACAATATGGTCAAATTTCCCTCAATATTAAAGTTGAAAATCCAAAGTTTGCTGGTCAACATTGGCAACCGATCAAAAGGTGAACTGTGTCTAGGCACAACACCATTGCCAAACAAACCCTTAATTTGTATGCACATGTTTATTTTTTCAAAAACACTGTAATATTGTAAGTCTTTATGAGTTGATTAGTTGGTGCGTAACACGTTTCCATATTCTATATAAATATAGGAGAAGATAGGGGTTCTGAGTTCACAGGACACTGCAGTAAGCTCAAGCTTGACACATGGATCAATAAATTGGGCAACTGACGACGCTTATACCAAGGTCACGGAGAATGCTGAATACACTGGCTATTTACGAGGAATGGGACCTGGGCATCTACCAATCAAAGGCAGCACACATGCAAATAAATCATCGACCTCAGCTGCACAAGTCCCTACACTACTTAAGCGTATAAATGAACAAAAGCAACAGATTTCCAAACAAAACGAACAAATTGCCGTGTTAACATCTGCCTATGTCGACGTCCAGAAATTTATGGAAAATTATTTTGTGAGCCAAAGAACAAGCATAATAAACATGTGTACTCCACATGACACCGAGTGTCCCGGTGTTGTGAGAGCAAGATCATCAGTTGGTAATCGACCGAGTAATTAATTAACCTTAATTACATTATATTAGTTATATTTACATTTTCATGAATAAAAATGTTACTTAAGAACATATATATGATTGCATAATATACATTTTGCATCTATTTATATATAGGTGAGAATGAATTAACAAATGAAGATGAGCATGCAGCTAATGCAAAAGGCGACCATTGTGGATCATCACAAAGTATGTGTAGATCTTCATATCTTAGTCACTTGTAATATAATTTAATTATATATAGGTTTGCACTTTCAAAATAGTTAGATATAGGTTTGTAATTTAATATTTTTTTTTGATTTTATCATTTGCAGGTAATCGTTAAGTGATGTACGTATACTTGACCTATTAGGTTGGGTATGTATTTGATGCCAAATGCTAAGCAAACTCGATAATATATTTTATTTCATATGCAATATACAATTTTTGTGAACTCTTTTAAGATGTGGTACACTTTGTGTTTATGATATCGTTTTGGATATTTTATTTCAAATGTATGGTACAATTTTTGTTAACTCTTTAAGATATGGTACACTTTGTGTTTATGATATCATCATTTTGGATTTAGATGTCTTATGAGATATGAGATTATATATATGGATTAGTTATGTATTGTGAGATATATATGTATAAGATTGTATGAGATTGATGAATGAAGAAAATATTTATGGATTAATCCAATATTTATGGAGAAAATACGCAATACAATATTGTATTGTGTATTGTATAAAATGAGAAAATAAAAAATATATATAGATTGCATGGGAAAAATATTTTCTCTATATATTAATTATTGGAGGCGCGTTGCGGTGTGGAAGTGCGCCCATATAGAAAAAAGAGCATTTTACACGCAAGCGCCCCCTTTTATTAAAGGGGGCGCTTGCTCACCTGAGCGCCCCCTTTTTATAATGAGGGCGCTTCCTAGGCAAGTGCCTCCATTTAAAAAAGGGGGCGTTTCCTAGGCAAGCGCCCCCATTTAAAAAAGAGGGTGCTTCCTAGGCAAATGATTCTTTTTAAAAAAAGGGGGCGCTTACCTAGGAAGCACCCTTATTCTAAAAAGGGGGCGCTTGCTTAGGAAGCACCCTCATTCTAAAAAGGGGGCTCTTGATTAGGAAGCGCCCCCTTTTTTAAATGGGGGCACTTGTCTAGGAAGCACCCCCATTTAAAAACGGAGGCGCTTGCCTAGGAAGCGCCCCCATTTAAAAAAGTTGGTGTTTTTCACAACTAAGCGCCCTTTTTAAAAAAGATGGCGCTTTATTTCAAACGTCCCCTTTTCGAGGCGCTTTTTAGTAAAAAAAGTCTCAATCTTAAATTTTAGTCGCCAAAAAAACGACGTGTCCCAAGTACCCCTAATCAAGCGTTACGAAATCAATAGGGACGTTTTTTTGGCCAAAAATGCCCCAAATAACCATGTCGCTAAACCTTATTTTTAAATGGGGGGCGCTCCCTCTTTCCTTAATTGGATATTCTCAGTTCTCTTCATCTTATTTATAATCTTCAAAGTTTATATTTTCTCTTAAACACGGTGACTGATTTAGGCATTGGAACTATTTTTCGCTGGCCAACACCGGCAGCTTTAATCCTTTTCTTATTATTTTATAATTAGGTAATTTTTTAGACATTACAACATTCACAAGATTCGTAGTCATCATTTGAAAAATTATGTTTAAACATTAGGTATCGAGAATTCTGATTGATGACTGCATATTTTCGGATTTGCGGTAGTTACTGTTTAGTTACTTCTAACCATACTTTCTTCGTTTCATCATTGCTAGTGTTATCATTGGAGGAAGTCATCGTAGATGAACCCTAGTTGTACACACAACGCACCCGAGAGAGAGAGAGAGCAGGCTGTCAAAGTATAAAGTTTTCTCCAACGTGTGGCTTTCATGGGATCTATAATTGACGTACCTATTGTCCCTTCTTTTGCAGAACTACGTTATTGGTCGTCCCTACCTAGTACCTAGCAATAGCGCTAGGTCGGCAACTAAAAAGGTTACAGCTAACTTGCCTCTCACGCCCTCTGTTGAAGTACTCCTCATCAGAGACCAGACTACCAAACCTATCCCCCAAAAGTCAAACCAACAAAATTGTTAAAAGATCTTTATCCAAACTATATTGGATTCCCTTGATTTTCAGGCCCTTTTCTTCGGTTGTGTTTGGCAAAGGCCGGACCGAATCAGATCTCAAAACTCAAATTTTTTTTAAAAAAAATTAATCACAATATTTTTATTTTTTTACATCACATTAATTACATTTTATTACTATTTAAATAAAAAAATTATTATAAAATAAATTTTTTTTTTTATACAAAATATTCTTTTTTTTTTCTTATATCAATTAATTTTGCTATAATACCGTTTTACTCCCTTTTTTTTCATTCCATCGCCAAACCAGCTGTCGCCATCACACAAAAGCATGATTACTGATGAGTTTTGTAGAAAATGACATGCCACACTGATTTTTCTTCCGGTAAAAAAACAATTATTTGATGGCCTAGAATCACAATCCTTTGGGGGAATATTTGTCCCCTCAAAAATTTAAAATTACCCTTTAAATTTAAAATTTTACTCTTAAAATTTATGTGTTTTTATGAAATATTCTCCAAAAACTAAATTTTTACCCCTAAATTTTTATTTTTAAATTTTGTCCCCCACTATTAATTGTCTAGTTCTGCCCTTACACATCAATCACTTTTTTATTACTATTCAAATAAAAAAAATTATTGTAAAACAAATTTTTTTTACTTTTTAATATAAAATATTTTTACTTTTTTTATCGCATCAATCAAATCTGATATAGTTCTAATCCACTTCATTTTTTAAGTCCTTTGCCAAACACACCAGATTCTTTCTCCATATATCTAATATGATCTCATGATTGTGGGGGCGGGCGAGTACTTGCTTGCATGTGCATGGGGATGCATGCGTGCCATTAACATTTCATTGATATGATTAAACTTCATATTACAAGGTATTTTAAAATTCAAATTTTTATATATTAAAAAAAAAAAATTGAAAATATCAACTAGCATACCATCTTTTCAGAAGCATTTTGATGGTTCTAACATCAATAATAGGGACATTAACAGGACTCTTTAAATTCATTCCAAACTTCAAACTTTATGACAGACATATTCAACACGGAAATTTACTAGTTTTGACATGGAAAGCAATTTGACAAAGATTCAAGGAACATGACACGAACCCTAGAAGCTTAAATCTGAATTCCTACTTTAGTTACTTGGAAGAAGCAGATCGATGAGAGACTCCCTGAAACCATTATAGGAGAAAATAAATGATGGAAAATGGATAAGTTGGAAGCAATTAAAACTTAATTAGCATTTAGCTAGCTAGGCTACCTGGTGGAATGAAGATATTTTGATCATGCAAGTATGATCAGTAGTGATAGGGAGAGCAAATATTGCACGACGGCCAGTTAGAAGTGTTGTGCTGGTTTTGGCATACCGCAGGTTGTGGTGATTGTGGGAAGGCATTGAAGACAAACTCTTCTTCTTCATGACCCATGTCAGCATTCCGAGACATCATCTGAAACCAACCAATCTCTGTGGCATTGAAATCTGATAAATCGGTTGCTAAACTGACAGCATGTTCAGCAAAATTAATTGGAGTAGCATCAAGAATTGGGTCTTGTAAAGATTGAAATGAGAGGCAAAGATCTTGTTTTATTTCAAGTGGGTAGTCCTGGAACTGCATTGAATTTGAGGATGATGGTGTAGTAGAAAGAGAATCCTCTGATATAAAGCTCAAACTGTTGTTCATAAGCTGTTGATTGATCTGATAATCATACCCAAAATTCTGATGCTGAAAATTAAAGCTGTATTTCCCAAAGTCTTTCTCTGTAGTATCCTGATTTTGGGTTGGTGAACTAGCAAGTGCTTCAATGGCTGCTTTTGCCTTCTCCAATAGCCAATCAATGGCATCACTGGGTCGCTCATAGCCAAGCCGGTCTTGGACGTCGTAGAACTGGATAGCAGTAGTAGCAGACAGTCTGAGCCGCCGATCTCTTGGACATTTAGCCGCACATACCTTGCAGAAACGCTCTTTTCCTTCTACAGCCTCACCTTTTGCACTCTTGGAACTCAGTTTGGAGGAGCATTCGTGAATATTCTCCGGCTGCATTATCTCTTCAAAATTTCCCCTCACAGTTGCCTGTTGCTTGGATGCCAATGACGCACGTTGTAGAAGAAGAGACCTTATAATTAAGAACCTTTCTCAATTGATTTTGCTTGGTGGGTATAATGTGTTTTGCCCTGTAGCGTTCTATAGGGCTGTGATCGTCTAACTTAAAGCAATGCTATGCACCATTAATAGGGCGGTGGTTCAATAGCGTAAAGAAATTCCCAAAGAGGTTAGATAGACATTAACGTATGGATCTAAATCTCGCAATAAGAATCTTCATGCTTAATTAGTGTAAACCGTATGGATCTGAATCTTGCAATAAGAATCTTCATGCCTGATTAATGTAAACCATCTTGATTCTCATTAATGCTTTAGTAGGGCTATGTCATGCTATGACTCAATTAAATTTGAATGACCACATACGATTTCTACAGTCTAGAACCCTCATGTGCGGCTTCCCGCAAGTAATTATTACTATAGTCATATCCAACCTAAAATAATCATAGTTGGTCTCTCCCGCCTACCTTTTTTTGCTCAAAACAAGTAAGGAAGCATTCCTACATGTATAAGTGCCAATAGGATACGTTTTCAAGCTTAATGCAAATCGAATGAAGCTAGCAGAAGACCTTGTTCGGACAGGCATATGTTATTTCATGTTTTTTATGTTTGAGTGTCGTGGCCGACCGGACGGCCATAAGTCCCGTCTAGACGGGCGTCGTAGCTTTGTTTAGGGTTTAAACCGACTTTATTTTCTTTATTTTAGGTTTAGGGTTTTGGGAGTCTATATTTCGTATTTTATTAGATTTTGGGTTTTGGGGATCTATAAATACATGCTTATAAACTCCAAAAAAGTCCGTTGTTGTTTATGAATAAGTTTTTATCAATGAAAATACTCAGAGTTGAATTTATTCCTCTTTTTCCTTCAAACCTTAGATAGACTCTATCGTTTTGAGAAAAATTCTTAAATCTTTGATAGACTCAAGATCTAGAATTATTTATCCGTTCTTTTCTTGCTGTTATTCGCTGTAGCCACTAAGGGCTTGTTAGGGATTGCATTTGATGAGCCTAAAAGTGCTTTTAACACTCAAAAAGTTCGTTTGAAGAAAAAAGTACTTGTTTGGTAAAAAAAAATTAAAAGCGCTTTTAAGAGTCTAAAAGCACTTTTGACAAAAGCTTAAAAATGAAGCTTTTGCTCAAAAGCTCTTTTTGACTTAAAAGCTTTATTTCTCAAACGCAATCCCAAACATGCTCTAAGTTACGTTGCATCACTCCATAACTTATCGGTAAAAATTACCATTAATACAAAGAAAAATGTTAAATGCAATTTCAAGTGCACAAGTCAAAAAATGTGTATTTAGAAGTGTGTTTGTATTTTGTAACATTACTCTTGATGTGAAATTAACAAATTAACCAATTTAAAATAATTTACAATTTAATGATAATTTTTACACTAAAAAATAAGTGTACATCTACCATTTCTCTTGTACCAATTATGAAATGGCACCAACAAAAAAAACAATAACTAGCTGAATAATAGTTAAAAGTAACTATTTTGAACACTTTTTGGCCTCCAAAAGATTAGATAGAGAATAGGTAGAATACAATACAGTGAATAGCAAATTACTGTAGCACAATGTTCAATTTTTTAAATTTTTTTTCACTCTTCTCCCTTACTTTCTCTCTCTCCATCTTCCTCAACGCTCGGTGGGTAAACATGCATTTTTCTCTTCATCATTCTCAACATCAAAGAGGAGGTAGAATTGTGCTCGTGAACCAACTCGTCAAGCAAAACAACCATCTTTCTCTTCATCATCATGATTCATAGTGCTGGCATTTGTTTTGATAGAGAAATTTAGGCTAAAAACTCCCATCTCTCTTCCCAAACGAAAGTGATGGTTAGCTTGATTTTCTTGGGCGGTGGTTTCTTACGTGCTCAACGGTCATAACGTCAGTTCTTTGCCTTCTGCCCTTAACAATGAGGCACGTCACCTTTCAAATGGGACCCTCATAGGTTTCGGGAACCTGTTTGACAAACAGGTTTGCCTTTCATGAAAAGAGTAAAGCAACTTGTTAAATACTTAATTTCGTTAATATAGAGCAGCATTATCAACAGATAAAACAGGAATTTGTAGGGCTTATGGCGATAAGAGCAGCTTCTTTTCTTTTCTTTTTTTTTTTCCTTAAATTTAAGAAACAAAACTATTTTTTGCTTTCATATTCAATTACACTCTACAATAACTTTCCTTTATATTTTCTTATAGAGAAGTACTACACATCCAAATTTTTTTTCCCAAAATCTAGTTTCCAAATAATGTGTCACAATTTCATGAAATTTATTATTTTGAAAAATATGTCACCAACTCATGGGATGATGGCACATCATTTGGGAACTAACTTTTGGGAATAAATTTTGGGATGTGTATCATTTCTCTTTCCTATAACATTAAAATATTATTATTTTTACTTTTTTAATTTATTTTTATATTCATTTATTTTGCATAGAAAGGTGTGAGAAGAGAAAGAATGTCATTTTATGATTATAATAAACTATGTGGATTGCTACAGCTGAATCCAACTATAGCAATCATAATGTATAAAGAAGATATAGAAAAGCTACTGTAAATGAGTTTTTGTGATTTTTTGAGATTTTTCCTATATGTAAGGAAGGAAAGCAGCTTTAAGGTAGCTGTTGGGAATGCTCTTGTACGATGAAGTGGCCTACTGTGATCACCTGGTTAAGTAGATTTTGACTTAGAGCATTCCCATCAGCTACCCAACCGTTTTTCTTAAGTTTAAGAATCCAAACTACTTTTTACTTTCTTATTCAAATATATATCACAATAGATTTCTTTAATTATTCCCTATATCATTAAAATAATATTTTGCGAAATGTTTCGGAGTTTACACTTGAATGTTTTCTCTCTAGAGTAACCTAGTGGAGAAGGACGAGTTTTTCCAGGCAACGTTGAGCCTGTGAAAGGATTTGAAAACAGCAAAAAACCATGGCAGAAGAATTGGCAAAGAAATGGGCAAATCTGTCGCTGACTGAGGAGGAGGATTGCGTGGAAGCGGATGTCTGCAAGGATGAACTGGAGGTGGGTAACACTCTGGGAAAAACTTGCATGGTGGGGAAACTCATAGCGGACCACATGGTGAGTAAGGAGACTATCAGGAATGACATGATGCGATGGTGGAAACCGTCAGGTAACGTCTCTTTCAAAATCCTTGGGGAGAATTTGTTTTTAATCAAGTTTACGGAATTGAGGGATAAGGAGAGAGTGTTAGAGGGACGACCTTGGAACTTTGAAGGGTGTCTTCTCCTGATAGAGGATTTTGATGGTTGAGCACAACCATCAGATCTAGCTTTCAATCAGGTCGTTTTCTGGGTTCGAATGGTTAATCTACCGCTGGCATGCATGGGCAAAGGGATTGGAAGAAAAATTGGAGAATCTGTTGGAACGGTAGAAGTTGTTGATACCGAGGCAAATGGAATGGGATGGGGGGAGTTCTTAAGAGTAAAAATTCGTATAGACCTTTACAAGCCCCTTCCTCGGGGTCGTAAAATCAATGTTGAAGCGAAGCAGCTGTGGATTTATTTTCAGTACGAGAAACTCCCAAAATTTTGCTTCCAATGCGGGTTGATTAGCCACGGCAAGACGGGGTGTATGAAAAAGAATAATTTTAGACATCACGATGAAAATCCTCAATATGGTCCCTGGATGAGGGCGGCTTCACCTACTTGGAAAGCGGACAGGAACCATGGGAGGAATCCAGCAAAGAGATGGTATGAAGACTCTGACCCAAAGGAGAGGCATAGTCAGAGTGTACGTACTGGGCGGGATAGGAGAAGAGCGAACGGTCGGAATGTGGCCGAGACGGATGCCAGCGATGGAGGAGATGACGATGTCAATTCCATGGACGAGGAAACTCTCCATAAGCAGGCTGGTAGCTGAGATTCCAGAGGTGGGAAAGACAAACGGTACAGTGACGGAAGCAAATCGGAGATGGGCGGCGGGTCCTCTAGTACGGTGGATGGCAAGGCTAGGACACCTAAGGAAAGGGCTCCTCATAATAATTACTTTCCATCTAGGGAAGATTCGCCAGTTACTAAGAGGGGAGGGGGAGATATGGGCGTTGATAGGGGGAAAGATTCTGCTAAGAATATTAATGCAGATTTGGGGATGAAGGGGATTGCGGAAACTGAAGCTGATTTTTCGGAGCCACTCAATCATACTCAGTCAAAGCAGAATATTGAAGAAAATCAAGGAGATTATGATGCTGGGGGATGTGGCGAGCATTTAAAGGAGAGCGTGCATGGGTCCCAGGTGGAGGGAAATGGTGGAATTAAAACAAGGAGGGGAGTTAATGGAGATTTGAACCGTGCTGACTGGACCTCGTCGACAAACAAATCACGTCAGGGGTATTTTTGTCCTGCTTTTACTCTTGCAGACGTGGAGAAACAAATGAAGGGTGTTAACGGCAGGGAGGGATCAACTAGGCGTCGGGCTAGTGATTCCATTACATGGAAACGCAGAGCAGAGCTGGGTGAGACAGTAACCCAGGGGAACAGGCATGTAGAGCTTCGTTGTAAGAGGAAAAAGGGTGATTACAAAAATGAGGATGAAGAGAACTCCAAAAGGGGGAAAACGAAGGGCGGACAGCTTCCCACTTCCACTGGCACTGGGTCACAAGAAAAAACAATTGGGTCGGGAATGGCGGCGGCTGGCTCCCAGCCCCGCCGACCGCAATGACTATCTTGAGCTGGAACTATCGAGGGCTTGAGCACCCTCGTACAGTTCGGGACCTTCACCGGATGGTGAAGGAGAAGCGTCCCAACATGGTTTTCTTGATGGAAACCAAAATGAGAAATAACAGGATGGAGAAAGTGAGGCTTAAACTGGGTTTCGATAATATGTTCGGTGGTGGATTGTGTGGGTTGGAGTGGGGGTCTGGCATTATTGTGGACGACTGAAGCTGGGGTAACAATCCAAAATTTCAGTCGTAGACATATTAATGCAATGGTCGTTTCACTGGAGATTAATTCACCATGGAAGTTTACGGGCTTTTATGGCCACCCCGACACGAGTAAGAGAGAAGAAGGGTGGAATTTGCTTCGACATATTGCAAACTTGGAGCCGGGACCATGGGTATGCTTAGGTGATTTTAACGAAATTTTAAGGGGGTCCGAGAAATATGGAGGTCGAAGTCGTCCGAGAGGATTGATGGAAGCCTTTCAAAAAACCTTGGAGGACTGTAACTTATCCGATTTGGGGTTTAGGGGCCCAAAATATACATGGAGTAACTGTCAAGATGGGTCGGCTCTTATAAAGGAGAGACTAGACAGGGTGGTGGCGAATCGGGGTTGGTGTGATTTTTTCAGTGATGCGGAGGTCCTAATTGGGGCAGCAATTAGTTCGGACCATTCCCCGATTTTCTTGCATCCATTGGGCACCAGTGATTGGAGGCCATTACAAAGGAGTTTTAAATATGAAGTGGGCTGGGAGTTGGAGTCTTCTTATAGTAAATAATAAAAAAAGCTTGGTGTGGACAGCAGCCCATTGGAGACCCGTGGCTCAACCTCTCCTCCAAGATTGATTCCTATCAAAAAATACTTCAGCAGTGGAGGCACGAGCATGTAGACAAACCAAAAAGGCTTTTCAAAGAACGGTGCGATCAACTAGCTGCATTACAGGGAACTGACAATTATGGGGATATGGGAAAAATTGCAGAACTTCAAGATGACTTGCACCTTCATATGGAGCAAAAGGAGTTGAAGTGGCGTCAAAGGGCCAAGGTTGATTGGCTGAAATTCGGTGATCAAAACACCAAGTATTTTCATGCTTGCGTTAACCAAAGGCGGAAGGGGAATAAGATCAGAAATATTATTGACGAGCAGGGGCTAAAATGGGAAACACAAAAGGAAATTGGGATTGCTTTTACAAACTTTTATAGTAATCTTTTTTCTACGGAAGGAGTGCAGCACGTTGTAGAAGACATGGAAGCAATAGATGGAAGGGTATCCGGGGACATGAATGAAGCTCTTTTACAACCTTTCACTGAGGTGGAAATAAGGACAGCGCTCTTTCAAATGGCTCCTCTCAAAGCACCGGGTCTGGATGGGTTCAATGCGGGGTTTTTTCAAAAGAATTGGGCGACCGTGGGACCGGAGGTATGCCAAGCAATTCTTCATATTCTGAATAAAGGTGATATTAGTAGTGATTTGAATTCCACCTACATAGCCCTTATCCCTAAGATAAAAAATCCCATGCATGTGATTGAATTCCGACCCATAAGTCTATGTAATGTCCTCTACAAAATTGTGTCGAAGGTCCTTGCAAATAGATTGAAGATGGTACTGCCATATATTATTTCTCGGACCCAGAGTGCTTTCATCCCTGGGAGGTTAATTACGGATAATGTGTTGGCCGCTTACGAGACTTTACATACGATGCATTCTAAGTTATGGGGTAAGCAGGCATATATGGCGGTCAAAATTGATATGAGTAAGGCCTACGACCGGGTTGAATGGGAATTTTTTAGAGAGATTATGGGAAGGATGGGGTTTGATCCTCATTGGATAAATCTCATTATGATGTGTATCCGCATGGTTAGCTATGCGGTTTTAGTGAATGGGGTCGCAACGGGAAGAATCACACCGTCTCGTGGCCTACGACAGGGAGATCCTATTTCACCCTACCTGTTCCTTATTTGTCCTGAGGCGCTGAGTTCAATGTTGTCAAGGGCAGAAGATGTGGGAGTTCTAAGGGGGGTCCCAACATCCAAGAGGGGTCCTCGCCTAAACCATCTCTTTTTTGCTGACAATAGTCTCCTTTTTTGCAGAGCTGATATTTGTCACTGGGCTAGACTTACAGATATTCTGCGTACCTATGAACTTGCATCGGGCCAACGGTTAAATGCATCAAAGACGGCTATTTTCTTTAGTCGTAACACTTCAGAAGGAGTAAAGGAGCAAATTTTAGAAGTGGCAGGGCTTTCGAGTTCCCAATGGTATGATACCTATTTGGGCCTTCCAGCTTTGGTGGGTAAGTCGCGGACTAAAGAGTTTAAGGGGATCAGAGATCGGGTGTGAAAGCGACTCCAAGATTGGAAGCTAAAATTCCTTTCCCAAGCGGGGAGGGAAATTTTGCTAAAGGCAGTCATACAAGCTATCCCTACTTATTGTATGAGTGTCTTTAGGCTCCCAAAGGTCTTATGTTCAAATATCAACTCACTTATGCAAAGGTTTTGGTGGGGAGCGTCTCATATTCCTTGTATGAGCTGGAGTAAATTGGGGGAGTCGAAGGAGAAAGGTGGTATGGGTTTCCGCAACTTAATGTGCTTTAATTCGGCTCTGTTGGCCAAACAAGGGTGGCGCTTTTGGAGTACACCTAGTCTTGTCTCGAAAATTATGAAGGTGAAATACTCCCCCAATAATTCCTTTTTGGATGCTCCCTTGGCGCATAAGCCCTCTTTTGCATGGCGAAGTATTTGGGGGGCACGGGAGTTGCTTGATGAGGGGCTGTTTTGGCGGATTGGGAATGGGAAAACAACGAAGATTTGGGGTGATAAATGGGTGCCTTCACCTTCCACTTATGCTATACAATCCTATCCAAGGATCCTAGCCTCGGATGCAAAAGTAAGTGATTTAATTGATAGTGATACAAAAGGGTGGAATAAGGCACTTATCGAAGAGATTTTTGGGCCCAATGAAGCATCGGCGATTTTATCTATGCACAAATCGGGGATGACCGGTTGACATGGAGGGGTAATTCTAAAGGAACCTTCACCGTTAAAAGTGCATACCATATTGCTAAAGAAGGACAGGCAAGACAGCACCCGGAGAGTTCGACTAAAGGGGAATTGGGGGAGATATGGCGGGCTTTGTGGAAACTAAAAGTGACTAATGTTGAAATTTTTTTTTTGTGGAAAGCATGTCACGAAATTCTGCCTACTAGAGCCAACTTATACAAACGCAAGATCATTACTAATCCCCTATGCCCTTTCTGTGGTTAAGTTGAGGAGACATGTTTCCACATTTTGTGGGAATGCCCCTCGGCCAGGGATGTGTGGGGTGGCTGTGGAAAAAAACTGCAGAAGAGTTCCTTTGATGGTCCCACTTTCTGTCATCTGGTGAAGGCAATCTTCGGCTGTTGTGAAGAAGAGGAGATCAATCTGTTCGTGTCTCTGGCAAGGAGGATTTGGTTTCGACGTAATTCGGTGCTTCATGGAGGTCTGTTTGATCACCCAAATGCTCTAGTTCTTCAAGCCGCTGCTGCGGTGGATGCTTATGCGTCAGCTCGTGACCGTCCAGTGGGGGAAACAAGAAACGGGGTTCAAGCTAGTTGGCAAGTCCCACCTCTTGGCTGGAATAAAATTAATTGGGATGCTGCGATCTGCAATCAGCAGCAAAAAACAGGAATGGGAGTTGTTATTCGAGATTCAGAGGGGAGGGTGATAGCTGTACGTTGCTTGGCGATGCATGGATGTCTTGATCCTTTATCGGCGGAGGCATGGGCTGGCACTCAAGCTATCAGATTCTGCGCTGAACTAGGACTCTCTAACATCTACTTAGAGGGGGGATGCGATGGGGGTGATAGAAGCTGTCAAAGCAGAAGGTCAAAATTGGAGTAAGATCGGACATTTAGTGGAGGACATGAAATTATTGCTCCAAGAGTTATCACCATTGCAGATACATGGAGTGGGTAGGTTGGCAAATTGTGCTACTCATACTCTGGCTCGCTGTGCTGTTAGGGAGGGTCTTGATATAACTTGGATGGGAGATTATCCAGCATGTATTCGGGCTATTATCCTACGGGAGTGTTCTACTCCTTGTAGTCAAATTGATTGAATAATATATGCAGCAGTTTTTTCTCAAAATAATAATAATAATAATAATATTTTGCATTTAATAATCACATGAGAGGAGAGAGGAGAGAGGAGAAATATTTTGTATTTAATAATCACATGAGAGGAGAGAGAATGAGGTTTTTTTTTTTTTTTTTTTTTTGTATTTAATAATCACAATGATTGCTAAGTGGGTTTCATGTTTATGGCTCGCTTAGGTAGCCTGCTATGGGTCATTTTTTATGGTTTTTTTGACATTTTCTCTAAACCTAGGGAAGGAAACCCCATATAGGGACTCTGTTGGAAATGCTCTTAGAGCACTAACAGCAACTTTTCAACCATTTTTCCTAAATGTATGGAATAAAATTACTTTTTGATTTCCTATAAAAAAAAAAAAAAAAAAAACACTTCATAATAGATTTCCTTATTTTTTTCCTATATGAATTAAATACTATTTATTTTTATCATTGCAACCAATGAGAGAGGAGAGAGGAGATAAAATTGTTGGGACATGTGCAGGAGAGATGAGAGAGAATCAGTTTTTTATAATTTAATAATGCATTTGGTATTTATATTGTTTCCTAATGCATTGAGAAACACTGTAGATGCCCTTTAATGTTGGTTATATTTAGGGCTTCTAATGTTGATGCTTTTTTGTAATTTTTTTGGAATTTTTTTCTAAACATAAGGAAAGGAATGTGCTATAGGGAGTATGCTGCTAGTGCTCTTACAATAGGATCAATCTCAACGTTGCCTTTGAGGCTGTGCTTTAAGCCATTGTCTCTTTGCCCAATATCATTATGTACTGTTCAATCATTTTTAGAGAAATAGTGGCTTTCTCACATCTGGGAGGTCTTCTTTTCTTCTCAACTTTTACAACGATGAAAGAATTAATTGATATGATATCAAGTAGAAATGAGTTTTAAAATTTTTGCAAGAGAAAAGTGAAAAGAGTTATTTGGCTCTTTTTAAGAAAAGAATGAAGAGCTGATTGCCAAACATAGATCGTCTTCAAATTCCAATGCTCCTCTTCCTCTTGTGCATGGCTTTGGGGCTTCCAGTCCACACTAGCTTCTCTTGTGGGAATCACATGTTTTGGCAATATTATTGTCTATGAATTCGGTGTCAACAATGTATATAAATAAGATCAGTAGATGTCAATTTTCGAAATAGTGCAACATTTGGACCATTGCATTAATATTGTTAGGTGGTTGTCTAAAATATGGTTGTCAAAAGGGAAAAGACACAAAATATTTAAGAGTGTATATAGGGTCATGTTATTTAAAATTTTAAATAATGTGACAATATATATATATATACTATATGTTAAAATGTATTCTATTAAATCTGTAAAATTTAATTAGTATTGACTATAAAATAATTAAGTGGAATAGAGAGGATTATGGGACAAGGATTCTCTCAATTTCAAATGAAATGAAAAGTATCAATTTCATGGTTAAGATTTAAAGTTTGTGCATCTAATGATGTACATATTGTTCCATTATTTAAGTATTTTTAAAGAAGAGATATAACGGATAGTGTTCAATGGGCATTTAAAAACTATTCTGCATTTGCTATCTGCCCTTCCGCATTGGTTTTTTTTTTTTTTTAATTAAAAGGGTGAGAAGGGGCGACCAGTGTAATTTCTTCTCTTGGGCATTACCATTAAGGTCCCTACCTGCTGTGGAATGTCCGGTTTGAACCATAGCTACTGCCGGGAAAGGCGAGTACTAATGTAGCCTTTAACCCCATACGCAGTGGCGGAGATATGTAGGAGCGCCCACCCAAACAAAAATTTTGAGAAGGAAAAAATTATAAGACAGTTTTTAAATTTTTGAAGCCCACTCGCCCCTACTCCTTTTCTTACTTCTTGTACCTGTCTTCCTCCTCCTCTTGGGTTGCCCCTGTCTTCCTCTTCTTCTTGGCTTTCCTCCTGTAATCCTCCCCTTTTTGGATGGCCCCTGTCTTCCCTCGTGTCTCTTTGAAGTTTCTAAAGAGTTGTTGGTTTGTGGCATAAAAATCATCGATTTCTAGAGAATTGGTAAAGAGTAGATGAAAATATTAATTACTTGGTAAGTTGTTGGATTGATAAGAGATAGGGGGGAGGGGGGGTAGGGGTGGGGTGAGGTGAGGTGGCTGCATACGGAGAAAATAGTGCGTTTTGTAGACTTGTAGTCTAGGCAGCCAACAAGCTTCAATCACTTTCTATTTTTGTTTTTAGAAATGATATTATGCTTAATATGTGGGAAAAATGCCACTATTATAGTTAATCTGCAAAAAGTATGTTGTGTGTCTCCATGTAGCCTAATAAGTGCTAAATTCTCACTACCATTATTTATTTATTTATTTTTTTAAAATAATATTAACCATTTTAGGTTACTATAAATCAAATTAAAAAAAAAGTTAATAATTTTTTAGTAATTCGGTTTTAACGTTTTTATTTTTGTTTTCCTAGATTTTAAAATCAAACAAATCTGGTACCTCACTTATGGAAAAAGACAAAATCAATACATTCCTTAGTCTAAATTAACGGAATTCCACATATCACTCCCATAATACGCCACGTGCCTTACAAATAAAAATAATGAAATAATGAAATAGTAATAATAATAAACTAAACATTAAAAAAAAAAATGAAAATTTTATGGGGTGGCCGGCCACCCCATTTTGGCCTTGGGGGTGGTTTGAAATGGGGGTGGCTGGCCACCCCATAAAATTTTTATTTTATTTTATTTTATTTTTGGTTTAGTTTTTTTTTTATTATTATTATTATTATTATTATTATTTTAATTATTTTTAATTTTTAGGACACATGTCACAATATTAATGAAGATGACGTGAAATTTCGTTAATTGGGATTGACGAAAACTAACAGAAGTATTAATTTTGTCTTTTCCCATAGGTGGGGTACCCAATTTATCTGATTTTAAAATCTAAGGAAGAAAAAATAAAAACATTAATATCGAGGTACCAAAAAAGTTTTAACCCTAAAATAAAAATTATTAGGTGTCTATTTTGCTTCTAAATGCATTTTTGTTTTCATTTTGTTACTAAATATCAGTAACAGTAAAAAAAAAAAAAAAAAAAAAAAAAAAACTTAGTTACAAAATAGCTAAACAACTTTTTAGGTGGAACTTTTTAATAAAATTTTACGGACAAAAGTTATCAATCTTTCTTTAACAGGCTCATAGTTTAGTAGGTCCCTAGAATTTTCATTGTCTAGTAAAACAGTAGCTTTATCTATATATACACATATATCAACGCTGACCAACAAATGAGTCAGCTACTTCTACAGTTCTACTGCTATTTCCTACAATTTCTCTTGTGGGGTTGAGTTTTTAAAGGACAATAAATTTAGGTGGACGAAAAAAATAAAACACAAGATTTAATGAATAAGCATCCAATAAATGATAGGACTCAAAGGATAAATATTTTAAATTACCATAACATATATTATGTTATAAAGTATTTTTATTTTAAATTGTATACATTATATTTTTTTATATGTATATTATAAAAAATATTTTAATGTTACTCCTACTAAAGTCAATTCCTAAATCCGTCATGTCCATACCGCGAATACCATGTATCTATTAAACTAAAACAACGTCGTTATAAGAAAGGAGTACAATAAAGATGAGTTTTATATTTAATTTGTATTTTTACATTATACTTTTTTTTTACATGTCAACATAAGAGAGAAGGAAGATTCGAATTAGTGACCTCTATTTCATTGGAGGTGATCCCAACCGATTGAACTACTTTTTGGACTTTATTATACTTTTTAAGTGTATTTGGTTGAACAATTATATTAAATTATGCAATTTAGTCCCTTGCCCTCAACCTCTTGCAGTGTGTTCGGCCAATCCCAGTAACGATCCTCAGCTTTTGGCTCTTGACACTGCGCCAAAAATGCCAAACTCTACCTAATGATCCCAATTCTCCAAAGGCTATCAAAATCAGTAACGTCCACAGCCCGGCTCTTTAAGCTCATGGACCCGTCCAGCTCCTTCGGAGGCTCACAGCGACTTGTCGCCTTGGCCCAACAGCTCCGCCTCTACAAGCCGCCGCCTACCTTCGAGGACATTGAGGAGCAGAGCCTCGAAGAAAGCGCTGGGAAAGTGGTTTCCCAATTGGGTTTTGCGGAATCGACTACCCCAATTGCGCAAGACCCACAAAGGTTTAGACCCAAGAGAGCCGCTGTTTTGGTCTGTCTCTTTGAAGGAGATGCTGGGGATCTGCGCGTGATTCTCACCAAGCGGTCGTCGAGGCTGTCCACTCACTCGGGTCAGTTCAGTTGGAGATACCTTTCTGTTTGGTTCCTGAGAAACAGTGTGGAAAGGAAAGGAAGATAAAATAAAATTCCGAGTCTTTTGTGATGGGTTTTTGGTCTGAAGTATGGGATTTTCACCCCAATTGCGTTAAGTTGTTGTATAAGGCTACATAAATGGGGAAGTTGCTTTCCCTCTTTTTCGAGGGAACCAAATGGAAATAAACTGATGATTGTGATGTGGGAGGGAGACTGAGTGGGTGTGTTTTTGTTGCAGGTGAAGTTGCATTGCCAGGTGGGAAAGCAGATGAGGGGGATAAGGATGATGGGGAGACTGCAACAAGGGAGGCTAAGGAGGAGATTGGGTTGGATCCTTCACTCGTCGATGTTGTCACTGTACTTGAACCATTCTTGTCTAAGGTATCAGCATCTTTTCTTTTCTTTTCCTTTTTCATATTTTTAAAGCATTTGTTCTATGTCTTTGATTGAGATCAAGTGCTCAACTATGTACCAAATTACCAATTGAGTGAATACAAAACTTAGTGTGCACCAATTATGTAAACTTATCAAAAAAAAAAAAAAAAAAAAAATACAGTACGTAAAATTTCAGTCTTGGAAATTGGAGTTTTGGATAATCAGTTAGGAAAGGGTATTTTTTTTGTTGTTGGGTAATTGTGATTGCAAATTGAATGTTTCTGGAGAGTGAATTAATATATGGATCTTCTTAATTACTGTGACATATAGGTTAAAATGGATTCGGTTAACAGAAAGATAGGGGAATAAATAGTTTATATGAGAAGTGGCAGACTAAGTTGAGACGTACCTAAAAGGACTGTTTGCTTGGCAAGACTGGCAACAGTGGCAAGCACACCTCAACTTATTTACTAATGTATCTTCACAACTATTTTAATTGCCAGACCTGAATTATTTGGGCTATAAATATTGCACAGTGCTTCATACTTTTAAGTTCGGCTACGAAACCTTTATACTGAACACTGGTTTCATTTGATTACGCTTTTTAGAGAGTGTTTTTTGGTTGAAAAAGTGTTTTGATTTGATATAAAAGTGAAAATAATTTTAAATTTTTTGTGAGTGTTTTATATTTGAAGTTTTTTGTTGATACTTTTGCTTTTTTGGTAGAAAGCAAAAGGCAAAGGCAAAAACACATTACCAAATGAAGGAATTTTACATTGTATGCTTTTTGAAGATCATTATGGAAATCTGTAAATCCTAAATTGAAACTCAAAACTTAAACTGTGGACAGCATGAAGTACAAACTTAAAATAAATGCACCTCATATATACGATAACCTTCTTTATTAATTTCTGGAACAATGATATGTTATGGACTATCTTTTTGATTTGGATTATAGCGTTGGTTTTAATTTTTTATATAGGATTTTTTTTTTTTTTTTTGATAAGTAGTAAATTATATCTGATATCTTTCGTACTTTAGGCTAATTTGCTTTTAAGGTCAGTGTTTTCAATTTTTTAGCTTTAAAATCCGAGTTTTATTTTTTGGATGAAGGAGAATTTTTATAAAAGAACATTTGCAACACACTCCAGCTGAAACACTGGAACTGCAGCCACACACAGAAGCTTACAACCAACCAAACTCTACTGACAGAGCTAAACAACTCAACTACCAACAAAACACCAGAAATAACTTCAAACAATTCAACAATTAACAGCCATACTCTATACAACTCAAAACATCTTTTCCTACTATTCATCTATTCCACAACAACCTCTCCTCTGCAGCAAAGAATATTCACTGGCAGCCCTCAACTGCGGCAAAGATCTAAATTTCTACTTGTCTTTTTAAATCTGCCTTTAGCCATAACCTAAATCCGAGTTTTGACTTATTTCCAAGAATCAAATACCTTTGTTAGCATTTAAGTCAATGTTTAAAGGAAAATTTTTCTCTTTCCAGTTATACCTTCCAAATTTCTCTCCTCTCTCCTCTCTCTCATCTCTGAACTGACCACAACCATGGAGATCGGTCTATGGCCATGGCTCAAGCTCTTTGGGCCCCAGCCACAGTCAGCCTCCATGGGCATGGAGGTTGGCCATAGCTCACATATGTGGTCTGGCCAGTTTTACTATACTTTATAAATCTTTCGTGTTTCTCACAGACCTTTATCAAGAAGGCAACAATGTTGCATATCATCTTGTGAACTGTGGTTATGTTGAACTGTCAGATTTTTATTTTACCAAAGGATCTGATTTTGCATGACTTCCGATAGGCTGGTTTGTGAGATTTATCAGGTTTGCAGAATTCTGAGGATTAACTAGTAAACAGAATTAGAAGCCAAGCAAGAAAACCAGAATATATTTCCTTTCAACTCTGGTCACATGAGTAATTATCATTTGAAAATGACTGATTTTCGTCATTTTTCTTTCTGGTTAAAATTTATGCTTTTTTTTTTTCCTTGATAAGTTACGATTCAGGCGTAAGATTGGGGCATAGAATAAGTATGAACTTTGAGTCACATGTGACAAGTTATATGCAGATGTGTTAGTTTCTCATTGGGTGGTTCAGCTAAAATTCTTTTTCTGTGCAGCACCTCCTCAGAGTAGTTCCTGTTATTGGCATACTTAATGAAAAGAATGCATTCGAGCCTGCTCCAAATCCTGGTGAAGTGGAATCAATATTTGATGCTCCATTGGAAATGTTTATCAAGGTTTTCACTGTAGTTCCATTTCTTGACTTAAGATTATGCAATTTCATTTTTTCAATCTTGGAAACTCTCTTTATAATATCTTTGATTCAGGATGAAAATCGGAGAGCAGAGGAGAGGGAGTGGATGGGACACAAGTATCTGATTCATTTCTTCGACTATGAAACAGAGAATAAGAAGTACCTGATATGGGGTTTAACTGCCGGGATCTTGATAAGGGCAGCATCAGTCGTCCTCCAACGGCCTCCAGCTTTTTTGGAACAGAATCCCATTTTCAAGGTTCCAAGAGTTATTGAGAAAGATACTGTAATTCCTTAAATTTAGGGAAGATGTCGCGGGTTTTAATTAGGAATAGTCATCCTTCCTGCAATAATGTCCTAGACAACCCGCAGTTATCAGATTAGTACAATGTGTTCAACATTAATGTTTTAAGTATACTGAAAACATCATATTCGTATATGTTGTAAACTAAAGAGGCTGAAATATTTCAGACCACAGGGGCAACTGGCATCAAATATCAAACGGATGTTGGCTGAGAGTAAATTGTGAGAACAAACAATTTGGCCCCCTTCACCTTTCTTCAGGTCAGTTTTTCTTTAACTTGAAAATTTTCTGGTTATAGAAATTTGTTTAATATTTGTTTGTGCTTCTCAACTATGAGTTGTTGCAGGACCAGATCTCAAGCACAAAGAGCTTATCCGGTCACTCATCAACACAAATGACAAGCATATCTGCACCAAGAACTTTTCCTTGTTGATTGACAGAGGGAAGAGTAATCAAGCTTCTATTGTTAATGCCAGTGTGTTGCTTCCCAGTGTTTTCTCGCTTTTGTTATGACAACGAAAACTCATACAAGATGTTTTTTTCTTATAAAGAAGAAAAATTCGCTTCAATCAAGGATTTAATTCTAAGGGTTACAGAAACCTGAAGTTGCTTGCCCTTTGAAACCCTTATCTTTGCAGGTTTTATTGAATGAGCTTTATGAAACCTCCTGTTTGTCTATGAGACAAAATTATAAATATCCAATTGCAAATTCATAAAAAGCAACCATCGGGGAAGGAATGATCAAACATTCTCTGTCAAAAGTTATTTTTGATAGCTGTGGTGTTTCTGATTATTCTCTATTGGTGATTGAGAAGATGGGATGCTGCCGGGCAAGCTGATGGGATTCAGATTTCCTGTTATTAAAAATTTGGACAGTTTAAGAGCATTCCTAATGGAGGAGTCATATTTTTATGTAAAATGGTTTTTTAAAACTCACTTTTATCTAGTTTAGTTAAGTCATTTTTAAATGTCTCTACGTCCGATTAGCTATATTTCTATTTATTCTATTAAAAAATTATTAAAAGTAAGAAAAGTTTTGGAAAAAAGAGAACATGTGAGGAAAAAAGGAAAAAGTTTTGGGAAAAAGAGAACATGCAGAGAAAAAGCAGGAAAAGATTTGGGAGAATGAGAAAACAAGAGAGAAACAATGAAAAATAAAATAGCTCTCTTGAAAAGTGCTGTTACATTTAGCTTTTTTTTTAGCTTTTTCAATTAAATATCTATTTTACATTTTTTTTTTTGCTAATCCAATGTAGGGGGTTTTTTTAAACATTTAAAGAGCTATTTTAGATAAAAGTAATATTTGACTTTTCCATTGAGAATGCTCTAAGGAGCAGTAATTTACATAACACTGGCGTGCATGATTCATGCACGCCAGTGTTATAATATATTTTTTTTTATTGTTTAAATAATTATTTAATTATATTCTATAATTAAATAACACTAGCGTGTATGACTAATATATATAACCAATATTATATATATCAGTCATGCACGCCAGTGTTACATACATCACTAGCCCAGTTTAAGATAGATTAGGTGAGTTGCTGAGCAAATAGAAGTTTTTTTTTCTCATAATGGAAAGTTGGATGTGGAGTAAAAAACATACATTTTAACATTTTGACTCGTCCAAGTCGACGTGCCAATCTAAAAAGAGAACAAAAGATAAAAACATCTTTCTTTGTCGCACGTCTCTAAAATAGTTGTATAAAATTGAAAAGCAAAAACATACGACAAAGGGGACGCTAAAAACATGGGTTCCAACAACCTCGGAGGAGTGCTAGAGAGGCTCGAAGCGTTAGCTCAACAATTCGGACTTGGCAGACCTCGTCCCTCAGCCGATGGTACGACTTCGATGCAACAAACGTTGGGATCCAACAAGACCAAGCGAGCCGCAGTTCTGATCTGCCTCTTCCAAGGTCCCAACGGCGATCTGCGAGTCATCCTCACCAAGCGAGCTTCGACTCTCTCTTCTCACTCCGGTCTCGGGCCTTAAATTAAGCCTCTGCTTTTGAATTTGTTTTTTGGGTTCTATGATGTGGAACAGGAAATGGGTGTGTGTGGTTTGGTTGCAGGTGAAGTTTCGTTGCCGGGTGGGAAGAGAGAGGAAGGCGATGCTGATGATGTAGAGACGGCGTTGAGGGAGGCTAAGGAGGAGATCGGCTTGGACCCTTCGCTTGTTAGTCTTGTTACCGTTCTTGAACCTTTTGTGAATAAGGTACATGTTATGCTTTGCAATTAAATGGGTCAAATCTTTCATCTTTAATCTGTTGCGGGTCGTGTTAAAAGTTGTCGGTCATAATGTGTGTTGGGTTCGGATCATGTCGAAACATAAGTATTAGTCATAATTCTCTCAACTCTAATCCGTTAACTTCGAATTGAAAATTGAAATTGTGGGTCGCATAAAAAATTGACAGATCAAATAAAAACATCTTTGATCAAATTGTATGTGGTTTTATAGTTAGTTGAAGATCAATTGCTTCTTATGTAAATTCTGCCCATCGTTGTCTAGATTCCAAACTTGCTAAGCAGAACTGCAATCTAATACTCTACACTTGTATTTGACTAAAACTGGTTTCCTTGCGCAGATTGGTGTGACAGTAGTTCCTGTGATTGGTATCCTTTCTGATAAGAAAGCATTCAGTCCAAATCCTAATCCTGCTGAAGTGGAAGCAATTTTCGATGCTCCCTTAGAAATGTTTCTCAAGGTCTTATTATTCTCTTCAGTCTTTAAATTTCTATGACAAATTAATCTCAAGGAAATTCCTAAGTGACATTTCTTTCATGGCCATAGGATGAGAATAGGAGGGCAGAGGAGAGAGAATGGATGGGAGATAAGTATCTACTGCATTACTTCGATTATGAAGCAGAGAATGAGAAGTATGTGATATGGGCTTTAACTGCCGGAATCTTGATTAGGGCTGCATCACTTGTCTTCCAGCGGCCGCCGGCGTTTCTTGAGCGGAGACCCAAATTCTGGAATAGAGCTATTAACAGCAATACTACTTCACCATAGCTCCAAAGCAATTTTTATGGATCTTATTTCACTTCTTTCTTTCATGCCCACTAATTATTGTATAAGTTACCATATTATTCTGTATGAAGGCCTTGAACTGGTAATAGTTGGCAAGCTCCATAATAACAGAACAGAAATCTCAATATAACTTGGTTGGTGTGCATATGAATCACAAGCTAGTTTACAGAAAAAAAACGAATTGGCAAAACTATTGACAGAACCAGTATACATATCGATTCCTCAACCTCATGTTCCCCAATACTATGAAAATAAAACGTAATATCATGGAAATAATTCTGAATTTGCTTGTAGGAGAGGAGAAAAGAAATGCCACGAAAAAAGCAAATAGAAAGACAATTTGGTCAACAAAAATTACAGATACCTTCTTCAGCTAAACACCTCATAGAATTTCTCAATGACAAGTAAACCCGAGTCGATCGACTCCAAGGGATCCTTCCGAAGGCGGTGTCTTAAGCAGTTGGGAATTACAGTAGCAATATCCTCTGGGGTTACAGTATCTCTTCCCTTCAGGGCAGCTAGAGCTTTTGAGGCCCTGTTCGTCACAATGTCTCCTCTCAATCCATCAACATTCAATTCTGAACAAACCTTGGATATTTTCACCTTGAGATCACGATCAATCTCAACAGAAGAAAGAGAACTTCTAGCTGAGGAAATTTGTTGTTGGAGCTTTTCTTGCTCCGCCATGTAAGAACCCCTGAATTCCTTGGGATTCCTATCGAAACGAGCTCTCTCCTCCACAATCTGGACCCTCAGCTCTGCATCCCTGACAGTCCCCACTTGTGCATGCATTCCAAACCGATCAAGCAGTTGTGGCCTGAGCTCGCCTTCTTCTGGATTGCCGGAGCCAATGAGAATAAACCGAGCTGGATGTGAGATTGAAATACCCTCTCTCTCCACTGTGTTCCAACCTGAGGCAGCAGAATCCAACAAAACATCCACTAAGTGGTCGTCCAACAGATTAACTTCATCCACATACAGAATTCCTCTATTAGCTTTAGCTAGAAGGCCAGGCTCAAATGCCTTGATACCCTCAGTGAGGGCTTTCTCAATGTCAATTGTCCCACAGACCCTATCTTCTGTTGCACCCAATGGCAAATCAACCATGTTGATTTTGGCCGTCACAACAGACAGTTTCTCTCCTTTTATGGTGCTTTCTCTGACTTCTATGCCCATGCATTCTGGATCTTCTGGATCTGAATTATATGGATCACCAGCTACTACCTCGATTTCAGGAAGCAAATCAACCAATGACCTCACAGTAGTGGATTTTCCCGTTCCCCTATCACCCATGATCATGACACCTCCAATCTTGGGATCAATCACATTTAGCAGAAGGCATAGTTTCATCTCATCCTGTCCAACAATAGCAGCAAAAGGATATACCGGTCTCTGGCTTTCCTTCGCAGCAAGCTTCTGGGCCTGGATATCATCATCACCAACCTCATTCACTTAAAATTCAAAACCTAATTGTGAAAGTTGTGCTGTAAACATTCTCTTCCGAGAAATTGCGTTCTTCCACAGATATGTGTGTGTGTGTGTGTGTGTTTTTGTTTGTATAAAGTCAATAGTGATATGTATTAAGCATAAGATACTTTCGACAAACATCTGGAGTGCACACAATGACCTCAAACACCACACAAGACCTCAGAGTAACTTGAATTATTTGAGCAAGCGAATTAGCTATAACATGTGCACATTAGCCAAAAAAACCAAACTTTGATCTCAAACTAGGATAAATCAAGAGCATCAGACAAGTACCTGTTCAACAGAGTTGATGTCAGTGGCGACATTCGTAACTGCAACACGGAACTGAGATCTCCCCCGCTTACCATGAATCCCAATCCCTCCATAAAACTTCCTCCCATTACTCTGCCCTGAAAACCCACAATTATCAACATCAACAACAATCCACCGAAACAGCTAAAACCCATATGTTATCGCAATAGCCAACACATAAAAATAAACAAAAACTTAAAGTTTGAGGACAAAGAAGCACCATAGACGAACTGGGTCAGCCACATATGTACTCAATCAGAGAATGTACGCCCAAAAACTGAAGTGCGTTTTAGTTTGGTAATTCAGTAATTTACCTGGGGTTAGAGTGAGAAAGGGAATTGAAGGCTTGGAGCCCGTAGAAGAGAGGGACCGAGAAGCCAAGATTGCAGTTGAGGAAGTTCCCAGTATTGACGCCATGGGCAACTGCTTATGGGTGCAGCCTGTGCTACAGTGTGTGAGTTTCTGTTTCTTTACCTCCACAGCTTGACGTGGTTTCTTATTATTGGTTTGTTGGGTTGCGGATAAGAGGATAGATTTCAAGGTATCATCACTATGGTCGTTACCTTTACTTTGTCGTATTTCACTATTTTGCTTAAGAAAAAAAAAGAAAAGGAATTGGCAGTTCTTCAGAAAAAGAAAGAAAATCAAAAAGAATTACAATCTCGAGAAAGAAGGTAATGGGGATCTTAAATTTTTATATTCGGTAAAATTTGGACAAAATCTTGGAAGAAGTTCTTCAAAACTGTAAGGTGGCGTCATTTAAAAGAAAACAGTGTTTATTTTAAGAATTTTTAATAATGGATTTAAATACTTAAGATCTTTGTAAGGGTTAAGTGTAGTTTAATTACTTTACTTTATTTTTTCAAAATCTTCCTTAAGAGTAAGGCTGGTAAAACAGATACCTGGCAAATAAATAGTTACTCGTTTATTTTATGCATATAACTATTTTTTTTAACGCTTATATATACCTTATTATAAAAAAAAAATATGTATAAAATAAACGGGTTGTAAATAGGTCATATCAGGTTCAGTCACTCCGAGACTGCCAAGTCTGGGGTAGCCAAAATCACTCTAAGCTAAACGGGGGTGGCTCAATAGCCTTAGGAGTGGCTCACTCCCATTTTGCAATTTTTATTTTTTTTTTTTCATTTTTTTTAATGTTTTTAATAATTTTAGTTTTGAAATTTTCTATTATTTTACTTTTAATGAGGTATAGGATAGTTGCCATTTTTAAAGAGCGTTAACATGGATTTTTGTCAATTTTTGAATGAATGTACCATTTCTGTTTTTAGTCATTTTTTAGATACTATCTATAATACAAAATGAAACTGAAGTGTGAAAATGTAAAATCAAAGGCATTTAACCTTTTTTATAAATACTATCTTTCTATGTTCTCAATTTGAATAATTTATTCTATACACAAGTGTCAACTTTATTTTGTAAATGACCATTTCTTATAAAATTATTCTTTGACAAAATTATTGAACAAGGTAAATAACGACCATTTAAAAGGGTAGAGAACAACCTCAGCAACAATTTATCATCTTGTGTAGAAGTTAAAAGCATAAGGAAAATACACTTTGGTCTAAATTGATATTTCATTGGTACTTAGGCCACTTAACTGTAAAAAATTACAATGGGCTCTCTCAAACTACCAACTCATCCTAACTTAAACCATTCATTAGCGTTTGCCACTAAAATTGACAAAAAAAAAAAAAAAAATGCCAAATGTGATATGCAGATGCAGGTGACATTTTTTTTACTTGAATTGTCTAAATTACTTGTAAAAAATAATTTAAAAGAACAACCAAAAAAAAAAAAGAAAAAAAAAAAAAAAAAAAAAAAAACTAAAAGGGACAGCTAGTTGAGAGGTGATTTAGCTACTCCAAAATGATTAGGGATAGTCGAAGCACCGCACCCCCACAAGGCAATGGGGATGGTTCAGTGTCTTCGGAAATGGTTGAATATCACCCACACAGCCACACAGGTTGAGAGCAAGTTCGGATACTACTTCATTTTTTTTTTAATTATTTATTTTTAAAGATAATTTAGACATTCAAAAAAAAAAAAAAATAGCACTTGGAGTTACTTGTGATATGCAGATGCAGGTGACATTTTTTCACTTGAATTGTCTAAATTACTTGTAAAAAAAAAAATTTAAAAGAACAAAAAAAAAAAAAAGAAAAAAAAAAGAAAAAAGAAAAAAGAAAAGGGACTGCTAGTTGAGAGGTGATTTAGCGACTCTAAAATGATTAAGGATAGTCGAAGCACCGCACTCCCACAAGGCAATAGGGGTGGTTTAATGTCTTCGGAAATGGTTGAAGATCACCCACACAGCTACATAGGTTGAGAGCAAATTCGGACACTACTTCAATTTTTTTTAATTATTTATTTTTAAAGATAATCTAGAATTAGTTATCCGTTGCTTTATTGTTGTTCTTCGCTGCATCCTACCACGTCACTCTGCATCACAAGACCACCCAAATTCAGGGCTGCTAAACTTGCTCATCTCTTCTCTGAAAGCAGGCACCGCACTCTCTTCCAAAGTCACCAACACCTTGAAACCATCCTTCCTTCCGGCACTGGCAGAGGAATAAGGCAAGCAAAAGCAAGGCTCAACGCTTCCAAGAAGGTTCCTTGAAAGTGGCAGAACAGTTACAGGGCCACCCCACCCAAAATCCACCGTCGAGTGCCCCAAGTGCCGCCAGTCTGTGAACCCACTCACCCTTTTTCCTGCCGTGATCCCATCTCCATAATGAAGATCCTGGAAATCAATGAATGAGCGAACGTATTCATCGGTGGCGTTGCTTTTGCTCTTTCTGATCAGCTCCGCCGTTTCCCAAATCGGTTTCTCTGCCACCTCTTTGGCGCTGAGATTCACGTACATTGCAACGCAACCGTTGCCCCAATAACCCGCGGGTAATGCCGGCGTTACCTGTTTCCGTATGTTGATGGAGTATGCAAACTTCACATTCTCGTCACCTGGAACCCCCGAGGCTTTTACCCTGTTCCGTCAATGACAAATGGACAGTAAAATGCATTAAAAAAACAAAAGCCAGAAATAACTTCACCCACTTATTTTGTTTCTTTACAAGCAAATATCAGTGTGCCTTAGAATCAGGGTGGCAATTTGTATTTTCGTGTCTTGTATTGAATCATTAGTATAAAATTATATAGATTAATTATAATTTGATCTTTTTAATTCAATAGATCAAAAAATTTGCAAGCCTTTATAACTTATATCACGTGCCGAGTTTGAACACGTGTCAAGCTATATATATATATATATAGCTTTATACTTATCGAATCATAAGTATAAAGCTATATATACATATATTAATTTAGTTATATCTATAGTTTTATACTTATATCTATTTAATAAAAATGGATTAGAACAATCAACATTAACTCGTTAATTTTGTATTAAGTTCATGTCAAATTTGTGAATCATTTAAAAAATTACTGGCCCGTATATATGTCATCGCATGTCGGATTGAGATTGAGTTGATGCATACTTATAAAATTATAGATCAATTCAAATATGATTCATTTACTTAAATTGATCAGATGATTAACTATAATTTACTAATTTCATATTCAAAATTATGTCGGATTCGGGAGTCAAATATTTCTAATACTGAAGAGATACATTAAAAAACGAAAAGGAAATTAGAGCGACTTACTTGGCTCGCCATATGAAAGCACCCAAAGCTTCAAACGTGGTGAATCTCAACCCAGATCGTTCAAACAGCAACGTCTTGATATGGTCCAAGCACTCGTCCCTCACATGAAACCATTCCCTCGCAACCTGACCAAGACTGGCATGGCTGTACGGTAAAAACTCCTTATCCAAACTCAAAAACTCATGGATCGGCACCTCAACTTTTGGCGGGTCTCTGGGCCCTAACAAGCTCGCCCTATCCCACACCGGCTCAACCGACAGCCGACTCGCCCCCCGAGCCAACTCAGCCATTGCATTGAAGAACTGAGTCCCGCCGAGTCCATCACACAGCGAGTGGTGTATCGCGGCTCCCAGAGTAAAACCCCCACACTTGAACACCGTGACCTGTAGCACACACGGGTTGACCAGGCCCTCCTCCTCCGGGCTCGGGTCGGGAACCAGCTGCTCCACAAAATGCGCATCCGGGTCGTCGAGGTAGTTCAGTGAGTCAAGCGTACAGTCCACGGTGGCGTGAACAAGAGGGACAGCTTGGCCAGCGGCGCAAAACACCTCAAGGCGGTGGTCACCCGGGCGGCGGCGAAGAGTGGCGGCGAGAGGGTAGTAATGAACGAGAGCGGCGGAGAGGACGGTGGAGATGACGTGAGAGGGTGGGTTAGGGTGAGTGGTGGAGGTACTGTTAAGGTAGGTGCGGAGGTAACGGAAGGAGAGTCGGAGGTTGGGGTCGGTGTCGAGGTGTGAGAGAGGGAGGACATGGTCTTGGTGGAAGGGTGGTGTGGAGGGGGACACGTGGGTGGTCTTTCCGACTTTGACTTGCATTGTCGGGAGGCAATTGGGTGTCGGTTGTTAAGCCAGGGGGTTCGTTGCTTTGCCGCCCGGCCGGGTGTGGGGATTTATGGGTGTTGGTTGATTCGTACGGTCAGTCGGTCACTGTCTCACCAATCCCATAGAGGGGGCGACGTGGAGCATGCTCTAACCTCAGGTCCTCAACGACGATGCCCCGCATGAAAATGGCTGATCCATGGAGTTTGGCAAGTGCCAACTACCCTGCCACCTCACGGCTAATGGACTGCCAAGTTGGTAGATATTATTGCCGGATTTTCTATGCCCTCCAGCTCATCCCATTCCACCTCATTTTAGTGGACGGATCACTGGCTCTAGAGTTCTCTTGGAGGAGAGAGAGACTATTTTTAAAAGGAGATAAATCAGTATTAACATTTTAATTTAATAACACTTTAAAAGTCCACGTTAATTTTAATATGATTTAAGGAGAATATGTGTATTTCTTTTAGCATTATTCTAATTAAACTAGTCCGATATACTTTTGAATTTTTTTTTTCTTTTTTTTTTTTTACTTCCAAATTAATTGTACGTATTTTAAAGTTCTGATTATCATACAAACCTAGCTTAAAATCAGCACATATATTAAAGTTCTTTATATTTAGATTAAAAATTTCAGTTTTTCCTATTTTAGTATTTATTATTAAATAAAAATAAAATATTAAAAAATTAAGTATGATAAATGTTGAGATCATATTAATAATGCCATTTTTTTTTTTTTATACCAAATATATATAATGCCACTTAGTAGATTACCATGTGACTGCTATGATGATATGACACTAAAAATCAGGTTTTAGTGTTTTTTTAGAACTGATAATCCAAACATATATATATATATATATATATATATATAATTCAACTATTCAAGAGATGGGCCATACCGTATGCTAATGGTACCATACATGATACCTAAGTCTCATAAATTTAATAGTAGTTTTACAAAATAAAAGTGATAATCTTAAGAGCATCCCACCATCCCCATCGAGCTTTTTATATTTAACATTTCTTTAACATTTTAATAAAATCCACAAAAAACATTATTTGTCAAACTCTTTATCCAAAGTTTTATTTAACATTTTTTTTTTTTTTAACTCCTCTTCAAATATAAAGACACCAAAAGCAAAAATCATTTATTTTTTAATATTATTTTGGTAAATTTCTCCTATAATAAAAAATAATATTTAGTTAAAGGAGAGAAATATTTATAAAGTTTGATATTTGGTAGTTTTGAAAAGTGATTAGTTAAATAAAAAAAATACATTTTCAATTTTAAATTTAGAAAAATTTGAAAGAGTTTGATGGAAAATGGGAATGCTCTAATAAAAAATCAGTTACTCCACCAATAAACCAAACAAAAAACAAAAGAAAAGAAAAAGCTTGTTTAATCCCCGCCTCTTGGAACTTCAGAACTATAAAGGCAGAGTTCATTCGAATACAACCTTCCATTTGCATTACCTGAAAGCTTCCGTTCCGTACATATTTTCGTCCAAGCCAAACAGCGTTCCTTCTCACTTCTCTCCCGCAGCAAAACGAGGAAAGCTCTCTCTCTCTCTCTCTTTGAACTTGGAAAGCTACGGATATAACGGAAGTAATACTTCGTGAATTTTTCTGTATCTAATTGTTTATAATCTCGGTTTTTTATTTTTGATTTGCAAGTGATGCATTGCTTTTCTGATCTGAGAAAGTAAAAAATTGAATTCGTTGGCGCTCATTTCGTGCAATTGACATATTTCAGTTAACTTCTGGTGAATTCGCAGATCGATTTGATCTGAGAACTTAATTTATTTTGTTTTCCTTTGAAGTTCATATTCCTGTTGTGCCCAATGTTGTGAACTTCAGGTCATATATTCTTGTGTGGTTGTTTTTCTTTAAGATTTCTCTGACATTGAGCTTTGTGTTGCAGCTGTTGCTCGTTATTTGTGTCAGATTTAGTTTGAATTATTCTGGAGTGAAGGCTCTCTCATTCTCCAACTTCAGTTTCATTTTGTTCGTTAAAATCCATTAGATTTTATAACAGCTAATTGTAGCCTTTCAGTTTCACTGTGGTTACTTTGATTGAAAACTTCTCTGAACATAAACTCTTCACTGTTTATATGGAAGATTATTTTTTTGGTAGTGAGTTTTCTTTCACATTTCACTATGAAACATTGGTCAATACGAGACCGTATCCTTAAAATTTTTTGTAATTTTCACATATCTGTGAAAGTAATTGGTATACTCTTTTAATTATTCTGGATAAAATTGATTCATTTTGTCATTTTCAAAAACTTAACTTCGTTTGACTGATTATTAGATGAAGCATCACAGTTTGGATTGAAGCTCTTTCAATCTTTTGTTTTTATTTGAATCTAATAGCATTGTGTAATAGTTGAAATATATTTCACATGCAACGCTTTGGAGTGAAATGTGGACAATAGATATTATTTGATTTTTTCTGAGACATTTCTACATGTCTCCAACTTTGTGAACTGATTTAGCTCTATCTTTATGGCTGTATAACCTCACCTTTCTTGTTTTTGAGCTTAAGGCATCATTTCTGATAGATGGGACTAGCTCGAGAACTATAATCAAGATATTATTTCTTTTATGTGCTACTTATCAAAAAAAAAAAAAAAAAAATTATTTATTTGGTATGCCAGCTTTTCTGTTGATAATTTTCCGTCCAGCTTTGTGTTCATGATTTCTGGTCCCGCTAATTACTTTTGGAAATGCTTGTTGCTTCATTGTTTCTTTCAAGTAATATCTTTGTTATAAAATCGCGAGAGCTTTGCTGTAGAACCTTAAACATGGACAAATCTTGTAACTTGATTCCAGCTAGTCTTTGGCTGGAGTGTTTTGCACTCGGTGTTTTCTTAATGGAATTACTCATTCATCCAAAAAAAAAAAAAAAAACATTTTTGGTCAAAGTTTTATGGTTTTAGTCTTTCTCATCTTTGATATTCTTCTAATAATTGTTTTAGCATTGTTAGTTATGTCAGACGGTAGTGTAGTTTTCCATTCTAAGTGCCTTCTTTACAATTGGAATGCATATCTGACAGTTGCTGGCTGTTTGCAGAAGTCAATCATAAGATTTACTTTCAGATGGCAGAGTCACAGAAGGGGACGCCATCTACTAAACCAAAAGAGAAAAGTTCACTGCTAGGTACTCTCTTCATTGCCTTTTAGGCCTTTACTTAGAAGTATGTATTATCACATCTATAATAGTATAGGAAAATGGCAAAGTAGAAGTTCTGTCCTGTGCATATCTTCATCTCGTGATGAATTACCAGATTTAAAGGTAGTGGCTTTGTGTAGACATAATGTTGTATGTACATGGCTTTAGTGAACAAGGAGAGCAGGAGAAATATTTAAGAGTATCCTGGAAAAATCTGAATAAGCACAACTAGGACTTACAGCTCTAGTACCAGAAGACAAGAATCAGTGTGGCCAATCCTATATCTTGGTTGCTTGAGCCCTCAGATTTTTCGAAATAGTGTTGCATTTCAACTCACAGGAATTAGTTAATTCTATATTGATAACAATGATTTCATGAAGTCCTATGTTCGCCTTCAAACAGATGAGGAAATTGGAAAGGAGTTTCTCAGTTCCTGGAAATCAATGTCAGTGATAGAAGACGATGCTATGGATTTTAGCTTTGAAGCAGTATCCAAAGGCCAGAAAAAGAAGTTCAACTTTGAGAAATTGTGAGTACTGCAAAACTTTTAGCTGTTGCAATCTTCAGTATCTTAAAGTACTGATCTTAATGGTGATGTATTAACTGTAAAAGCTTGTTGATTGGCAAAACATTGACTTGGTTCATGATTCTTGAGTATTTACCTGAACTCTTGAACTTCTGCCAATGTTTTCTTCTCATTACTGTCATGTTGCCAACGTTTTTCCAACACTGACTTGGTTCCTGATTCTGAGTATTTACCTCAAAACGTTTTGTAATTTTTAGGTGTACTATGTACTATTATAGTATTTTGCCCTTCATCAATGTAGGCGGTAACTTTTTTGTTTAATTTGTAGCAATTGTACTCCAGTGAGGGGCAGGTTTTTGGAGACTAATATGCTTGCTCACTGAACCTACACATATATTACTGACAATAGTACGAGCTGAAATTGCTGCATTATACTTGCAAGTCAATATTTTTTTTATTACATTTCAGGGACATGGATTTCAATCTGGATGGTGATTTTGACAAGTTGTCATCATTCAAAGTGGACATGTCAGACCTTGATTTCTTATCCTCACCCAGAAACACTGCAAAACCCAAGGAAAGATGTGAAGAAGAATCTTCCAGTGGAAATCGTCAACAAAAACAAGATCGCTTTAATTTCTCTTTTGATTTTAATGTGTCAGTGGACATATCTTTCAAGACATCTTTTGACCTCTTTATTCTGTTCTATATTTGTTTTTTTCAGAGTTGCTTATCTGCCTCATTTCTGTTTTGGTTTAGGTTGGATAGTTTCAGTTTTGAGTCGAGCTTAACGAAAGAGGATAAGAATTCTAACACCTCAGATAGCAAAGGAATTACTCCAGAGCTAAGTCAGTGTCAAGGTTCTAAATTAAACCTGACTGAAGGTAATGCTGGGTGTGATGATTGCTTAGACATGAAACTTCAAGCATGCAAGAGTGCGGGCATGTCAGAAGTTGAGAATTTGATAGGTGGTCAAGGGGATCTTAATTTCATTAATGATGGTTCTACTTCAAAATGTGCAACCTCTGAAAATTTGGTTGGGTCACATGGGGGAGGAACTTCTTCAAGGAAAGCAATAATTATGAGTGTAGGAGAAACTGATCAACAAAAAAGTGTACCTGAGAACTTAATATTTGCAGGACCAGATGCTCAGCAACTTAAACCTGATTTACCTGTCCAACCTATGCATGCAAGTGATTCAAATCTAGATACTGTTTCAGATGTTTCAGAAGCAGAGGCAACAATTTGTTCTCTGGCTACAAAAGAAAAAAATGCTTCAAGCAGAGAGCAGATTGATGTTGACAAAGTGACGTCTATTGTGGGATCTGATCATGAAAACTCACCAAGGAAGAATTCACCTCCAGTGCACATCACTGGATCAGATAGCAATGATGGTGAAAGGAATAAGTCAGGTGGCAATGCACCATTCAAACATACGAATGACACTGAACCAGCTGAACCAGTTGAAGGTGATTTAGATATTAAAGATACGTCCACCAAAAATGCCTCAAGAAAGGCGGCATATGACACCAAGGGCATTATGGAGAGCCAGAGGTCAACTTCCAAGCTTCCTTTGGCCCCATTAGGCAGGTAAGAGAATTTATAAACTTTACGAATGTTCTTTTTGAAATGAACTATGAAGATGAGCAACTGATAGTCATGAGATTCCACCTTTATCATGTTTGATGGCTTTAAGTACACATGAACAAATATGAGAAAATGTACTGCATCTACCACTTAAACTGTATGAAAGCATATAAATCTGGACTATCGAAAGGTTCGTTTTGGTTTATAAGTTGATTCACATATTCTTTGGATTTGTCACTTTTTCATTCATCCTTTGAAACATTTCTACTCCGTGTTCGGCCTTTATTTTAATAAACTCTGATGATAGGTCTCTGACACAGCATGTTTCCTTTGAGGTTCAGTATTAGTGCACATGTTATGTTTACGAGATGCAGGGAACATGTAGCTGATACAAGGCCGCTGGCGAAAGAAAACGGAGGTATACACTCAATGTTTAATACAAGGAAAGAGGAAACTGGATCTCCATTGCATCAGACACCTAGGATGGGGTTTCCCTCATTCGGCAGCAAAAGAGTCGGGGCCATGCATCTAAGTCCTGCCAGTGATAAAGGGTGAGTCATGCTTTGTGTAACAAGTGCAATTCCTGGTCTTCAAATGGTAGACTATGTCTTATGATCTGCAACAGGGAGGGATTCAATATAAATGATGCACAGAATGGATGCAAATCGGTTAGTTCTACAATTTCAGTTGCTAAAGAATTGACAAAAGGCCAACCGTTTTTTCAGAGAAGTGAAAAGAACAATAAAAATCTTGGTAAAATCAGGTGAGGCATCTGTACCGGGGAATTCCATTTTTTAGTAAAACATTATCCACTTTGGCATTATGTTGAATTTTATCCCTCTAGAAATGGGGTTAGATCATATAAGTTAAGAACCAAATAGTTTTTTTTTTTTTTTTTTTTTTTTTTTAAAATGCCCTTATTGGAGCTCAAATGACAATGTTCCTCATAATCTTCAACAGGGGAGGCTTAGATTCTGATAATGTACCAAATGGGAGCAACCTGATTGAGAATTCGCAGCCACATGATAAAGAAGTAACAAAAGGTGAACTTGTTTTGTTCGGAAGTGGAAAGAATGCTAAAGATCATCAGACTTCGAGGTCAGCCATCTACACTTTAGTTATTATTATTTTTTCATCTTATACTTCATTTTACTGTTTGCCTTTGCGGTAAGGTTCCTTAAGCCTGAGGTAGGTTTGGTTCATGCAAGTTTAGAACCAACAAGACAAGAACAGGTACATGGCTTTCAGCTTTTGAGTTCAGTTGTTGCTGGTCATGCAACAACTTAAATCTCAATATACCCGGGATCTTCCTGAATGACTAGAGTTCAAAAGATTCACTTTTTGTCGCTCCCTCCTGGTGAAATAAGAACATTAGAGAATTATATCAGAAAAGGCTTTAACTTTTTAAGTTGCCTGGATTCTAGTCAAGTTAGAAGTATATAGGTTCAAGCATGAAAGTTGAAGAACCTTTGTGATCAATTTGGCATACTTACATAGTTTTGGCATATTGATCTCAACAGGGGAGGCTTAGATTCTGATAATATGCCAAATGGGAGCAAGCTGATTGAGAATTCGCAGTCACGTGATAAAGAAGTAACAAAAGGTGAACTTGTTTTGTTAGGAAGCGAAAGGAATGTTAAATATCATCAGACTTCAAGGTCAGCCATCTATAATTTAGTTTTATTATTGCTATTTCAGCTTATACTTTATTTTACTGTTTGACTTTGCGTTCAAGTTCCTTAAGCCTGAGGGTCGGTTTGGTTCATGCAAGTTAGAACCAACAAGATAAGTAGAGGTATACATGACTTTCAGCTTTGAGTTCAGCTATTGTTGGTCATGCAACAACACAAATCTCAATAATTTGGGGTGAGGTCTTTGACCTGGGATCTTCCTTAATGACTAGAGTTCAAAAGATTCACTTTTTGTGGCTCCCTCTAGGTGAAATAAGAGCATTGGAGAATTATATCGGATAAGGCGTTAACTTTTTATGTTGCCTAGATTCTATTCAAGTTAGAAGTATATACTATATTGTTTCAAGCATGAAAGTTTAAGAACCTTTGTGACCATGCCTATTATACTTGCATAGTTTTGGTATATTGATCTCAAACTTGTGATAATGATATTAAGTAGACTGAAATAAAACAGCCAAGTGTTCAGATTAGAAGGTAGGGATCCTAAATGTAAATTTGATGAGTCAGATGCACTAGTTAAGGAAAATGGATTTAAGGCAGGAACTTAGAGAAGATGCACAAAATGGGCTATATTGGATTTGTTTTTTTTGGTAAGTAATAAATATATTATCAAAAGCGTAGAAGGGCGCAACCCATGTACACAAGATGTATACAAAGTAACCCCTACTGATTAGAAAAAGAATTACATAACTCTAGGAAATCAGAAAAAGTAGATTCATGTGATTGAGACCAAGTCACTCTCCAAGAGAACAAAGTAGTTAATGGCAATTTCTATAAGATTTGTGATCAATTTGGCATACTTACATTGTTTTGGTATATTGATCTCCCAGAAACATGGCATATTGATCTCATGCCGCCCTCGTGATCCTCAAAGCTTCATGCATTTCGTTCTCACCATCGACACCACATCACACACAATGGAATTAGCCTCCATATGTGCAAAGCAAGTCGATTACCCAACTTTATCGGAATATTTTCTTTGATGTCTATACATTTCCCTTTTCGAAAGGAATGTTCATTCAAACTAGTTTTCTCTCACTTAGTGCACATGTTTCTAGGATGTATTCTAATTATGTTTCGATCACTCTTCACTATATTGAACTGGTAAATTTCTTTGAGATGTTCTGTTACCATTCATCATTTTGATTTTCTGAATATTACATGACTCCTTAGTCTCTGTATAAAAATGCTACTATGATAAATACTTCTAGCCATAAGATTTGGCTTGTAATCTTTCCATAAGACCTGCTAGGGAAGTATTATATTATTTATTCAAGCTTTGCAGCCCTGAGGGAATTTCTTGAATCTCTCCAGCTTAACTGAAAAGACAACTGGATGCAGTGCCCAGACTCGTGTAAATCCTAAACTTATGCTTTTGAGCATCGAATCTTTGCGGAACTCAGAGATCATTCCTGCTGAAAGGAATAAACTTTGCCTGATAAATGCTGGCAAGAAGACACCTGATCTCTCTAGCATGAGAACAGCTAGGTATGATACCAATATAACTTTCAATCCCTCTTCAATGCCTTCCTCTCTGAATTTTTTTTTTATTAATCTTTAAATGGCTGCACATCTTCAATATAGGACTATCGGGGCAAGCAAAGCTCTATCAAATTCTATATGTCAGACAGTTGATTCCTTGGGAAAGTTCGCGCAAAACGTTGGAGTAGAGGGAAATACAACATCGAAGATTGTGCATCTTGTTGGCAGTAATGAGAAACAAATGTCTCAAGCCCTGTCCTTGAAGCGGAAAAAGTTCGAGGTTTTATATTCTTAAGCTACTCTCGATAATTCATAAAAATATCTTGGAAAAAGCATCTCATCGGTAGTGATCCTATTTGGAGCTTAAGTAAATCATATGGAAACTATCATGACCTGTCATCAACAATACTTATAACAAGCTATTTTGCAGGCATCAAATGTAGATTCAGAGTCCTTAAAGCCTCTGAAACGCCTCTCTGAGTCACCTAGTGAAAACAGGTCCCATTGTTCTATTGAAAATAATGTGTTCTAAATTTGATAGTTTTTCTTTGTGGCCTGAAAATTTACTATCTTTGTTTATTGGAGTAACTTCTTTATCACAAATCACCTGCAGCAATTTAAAAGTACCTTCGGAAAGAGTTCTTGAAGAGCAGGTAGATACAGATGAAGTTTGTCGTATCAAAAATGACTGCTAAAATTTATATGAAAACATATAGGAGGTTGAAGCCTTATTAGGTAAAGACTTCAGTTCTTTAACATTTCATCCAGGTTTGCATTCGTGGGATTCGGACAGAGAGTAATGCCAAGCACATTACTGATGACAAGCCAACCTCCGGACTTGAAAGTCCTCGAGAGGTAAACATGATGGAACTGGAAATTCCTTTAGTTATGGAGACTGATGGAAATGTCGAGAAGGCTGAGGCATATACAAAGGAGCTTGATGATGTGAGTAAATTATTATTTACTTTATCAGCTATCAAGTGATTTGTGTGTGCTTTACTCGCTTGAGAAAAGCTAATCAAACCGTGAAATTTACTGAAGGCTCAAACCTATAAGTGACTTGAAAAATGAAAACTGTGAACCTTAATGTGAAACACTTAAGAAAAGATTTGAAGTTGTTAAAACACCGACTTTGAGTTGCCCAACATAGCTCTGATGAGTCTGGGTTAAAGTTGGACTTTGCCATTCTATGGAGGAAGAGGAAGAAAAGTGGCTCCAAGTGCAGGATTTCAGGGCAAACCTCTCCTGGATGTGGCCATGTCAACTGACAAAGCAGCAACCTAGGAAAACAAAAGATTATGCTTTGATATGCTAACCTCGTTATTTATTATTCCTAAATTCACAATGCTTTATGATTCCAAGTATGGTGTCTGAATTGTATTTCACTTTAACAAAAATGGAAGCCATTACGCACGAGCAATTCTTTTTAACTATATTGTTATTCCTTTTTCGTATAATGACTTGTCTGTTAATTCCATATTGCTATTATCATTTCCTTTTTTTTTTCTCAGAACTCTTAGGCCCAAAGATAGGAATGTAGGCTATCTATTCTGTTTGTAGATGTCAAATAAAATGAAACCCAAAAGATTTAGAATATCTCAACTTTCAAATAATTTTCCTCCCCCTCTCCCCACCGCAGATTTGCAACATGCTGAAAAAGAAGCATGAGGAAGCCAAGGAAATATTTGTTCGAGCTATAGTCAACAACAATAATTTGCTGATGCTAAACCATCCCATCTATGAAGAGAAGATATCCTTCAAATTGTCTTTGCTGTTATATTTTTTGTTTCCTACCATTGTTTCACTTCTATTGTGCTAGAGAATCAAAGTTGCATATCCTTCATAATTGAGAACATCCGTAAGATTCAGAATTTTGCTGCTAAACTGTTGTCCAAGGAGCTTCGAACATGATCAGTAGGAGCAACAGTTTTCCTATCAAGGTGTGTATAATTCATTTTTTGTTGACCTGCCTTAATTTTCTTCCCTTCATGATTGTGCATTTATCGTTTTTGTTTGGCAATGGTAGATTATTTTTCGTATTGTGTAAATTTTGGGGACATGCTGCACGTTCTCTTTTCAGGAGGTTGAGCTGTGCCGGCATGGTTAGACACTCAGAATGTGATGCTTCATACTGCATTAGGTTCAATTGGCTTTGTACTTGCAAACTGTAACACCCCAACTTTAAACCCATAATAGATTTACATGTTAGTCTTGAGGATGGGTTAGAGGTGTAGGCTCGACTTGTTGGGCCTAAGACAGCTTAGTAAAATGGATCAAAAGCCCAAGAATGAATCAATAAAATTTTATTTTTTATTATAATTTTCAAATATTTTATTTGCTAATTTAATTTTAGATAATTACAAAAATTTAAAAGATTTCACAAATCATTCAAATTTTCGGCAATGGAATTTGTCAACTTCTCATTTTAAAATTGAGTTTAAATCTAAAGCTATAAAACAAAAAACTGCATTATCTCTTGGTATTCAAAATTTTATTAAATCTCCTAAGGCTTTATAAAACACAATTTGTTTATCAAAACACATGCACTTTTTGAAAAGATCTTATCCTCATTATCTTATGTAATAACTGTTTGGCATCGCCTTCTAAACAAATATCTTGTCCCCCAATCTTTGCACAAAATACCACTGCCTGGTATGCAGCTAAGGCCTCTCCAGATGTTGGGTCAAGAACCCCACTTCGGGTAACTCCCCTAGCCGAGTAGTAGTTAATACATAAGATAATGAGAATAAGATCTTTTCAAAAAGTGCATGTGTTTTGATAAATAAACGTGTGTTTTATAAAGCCTTAGGAGATTTAATAAAATTTTGAATTCCAAGAGATAATGCAGTTTTTGTTTTATAGCTTTAGATTTAAACTCAATTTTAAAATGAGAAGTTGTCAACAAATTGCATTACCGAAAATTTGAATGATTTGTGGAATCTTTTAAATTTTTGTAATTATCTAAAAATTAAGTTAGCAGGTAAAATATTTGAAAATTATAATAACAAATAAAATTTTATTGTTCATTCTTGGGCTTTTGATCCATTTTACTAAGCTGTCTTAGGCCCAACAAGTTGAGCCTGCACCTCTAACCCATCCTCAAGGCTAACATGTAAATCTATTATGGGCTTAAAGTTTGGGTATTACACAAACATTCTCTTACTTCAGCTTGAAGCTTCCTTGTAAGCTCATGCAGCACTTTAACATTGCCGATAAATAAATCATTAGGATGATGTAGATATCTCTTCTTTGCATTTTTCTTTTTGTTTTCATTTTGTGTGTGGGCTTTAGCATATTCTCTGACTAATTTTGGGGGTTTGTTAAGTTAGTCTAATCATGGGACCAAATCGATACAAGGTCAGCTCAAATAAAAGGTAAACAGGAAATGGCATGGAAGTAGAGAGAATTAACGCAAACTGAGGTCCAGTTGGTTCAGCCCACAGATTAAAATTGTGATTCACGCATCAACCACTCCATTCCTCATTGAGAATACATATGTCTTTAGTTTCTTACCTTTCTGTGTTGTGCTTCATGTTAGGATTGGGAAAATAACCATATGCCATTCTACTGCATATAGATTCAATTCCATCAAATGTCATGTATTTTTCAGTTGACTTCTAATCATGATAAGTAATTGCATTCCATATTTTCTGCATGTTCTAATATTTTTGCTAATGATAGGGCTACTTGTTGTGGCGGTGTGCTGATGGCTTATAACCCAATTTCTAACTTAATATATCTAGTGGGACATAAAAGAATGATATTTTGTTGAATTTTGCTAATTGCGTGCCTTTTCAATTCTGACATCGAATAAAAGAAGTCTCGCGTCTTAATCTCATATGGAGCTTTATATATGGACTAAACCAGAGCAGGGTTTTGGAGTTCGGCTTAAGTTTGATCCAAATTGGTTTGCTGGGATTAGTCCAATGGCAGTAAACACGGGTCACAAAATTGGTCCTTTTGTAGGAAAAGGAAAGGAAGAAGGCAAACAACAGTTTCGTAAATAATCAAGATGTAGGGGCTGGTATAGACCTTAATTTTCTTAGGTTAGGTTGAAGTAGGTGGGAAAATTAATAAGGGGATTTAGGTGGCAGCAGATCATGAAGGGGAAAATGAGGTGGCATCATCTGATTAAGGGATGTAGCTAGGCTTATGGTGGGAATGTGTTTCATCTGACGTGGCATTTTGGGGTTGTGTATTGGAGAGTTGGTGGAGTGAGCGACAGCTGACTAGGAGAAGATAAGGTACGGTTGGATTAGGAGTGGACTTTCAAGAGGGCTTTGTTAAGTGGGATTTCTTTGTATTGATTAGTTTTAATAGGCTTTCTTCTGCAACTGTTTTAGTTTCTCTTTGTAACGAGATTAGGAGTAATTAGAGGATTGGGGAGTCAAGTAGTGTATAAAACTAGTTTCCTTTTTATTGTGACTCATTCAGAACTTTGTGATTCCATGTGGTGGGTGCATTACACTGGGTCTGGGGTTTATCTTTTAAGGGCGGGTACATTAAGTGGCCTTACCTTAAGAGGTTTCCCCTAAAAGCAAAAAAAAAAAAAAATTCAGAACTTTGTGATCAAAATCTTGTTTGTAATTAAGGAGGTTGGACTACCTTCGAAGTAGGCTATTCTATTCAGCTATTTCCATCTCTTCTCTCATTTCTTACTTTTTTCTCATTTACAATTTCATTCCCATAAAATCAGATCATCCAAAACTATTCACAAACATCAACATAATTTCAAGAAGTGGAACAATAATTATATAGACGACAAATCTTGGATAGTCTGGTGAATTATTGGGGTGACCTCAACTGATGTTGGAAACCATAACTTGATTTATGCTATTACATTGAGTAGTGTGTTCTAGTTTCTATCGTGATTAATATCAATTTTAACCTACCAAATTTGTTTAAATTAGGCCTGCAAATATGATGCATGCGTCACCTTCAGAAATGGTGGGGAAGACTGAAGAGCATGGGTTGAGCACTTGTGAGATAAGATTGCAAGCAGGATAGCATTGCTGGCCGGCCACGTTAAGTATTGAACGTGGAAGTTTAGCAGCACAAAACATATATTGGATAAGAGTTGTGCTTTCGGTAGAAGCCAATGGCTGGGACTCCAGCTGGGGAAGAATGATAAAATTACAAAGGAAGTGATGCATGTTGACATGACAAATCACTTGGTGGACTGGGGTTGAATACATTAAAGAAAATGGGGAATTTGAGAGAAATTTTTAATTGGATTTTAAGATTCTGGGAATCTCTTTCTGAACAAACTAGTCTAATAGAGTCACATTGTTGTGTCCATCTGGGCACTATCTCGTTTTTATATGGTTAGTTGGTAGTGGTCATGGTACAGAAAAATATGCGAGGAAGCTTTTTTTACAACAAACCTTAAAAACTTCGAATTGTGCCTTGGCAGGTAGTTCTTCTACTCCATCCACTTGGACTTATATATGTGATGTGAGGACTGATTTTTTTATCATGTCATGCAAGTTTTCTTTTTCTATTTGGTTTCTTTAGCCGACTTGCAATTTTTCTCCGAGTTGGAGAAGTTGACCCATTTTCTACTAATATATAAAAAGGAAAAAACAGAAAAGAAAAAAAAAAGGCTGCTGCTGCTGCTATCTAGTGCAGCACACAGGTTTTTTTAATTTCATGTTGACAAAAAGGGACTAATTTGTTTGCTCAAAATAAGTTAATGGTTTTTGCAGAATTTGAATCTTGTTCCACGTTCATATAAGACAGGGGAGGAAGATTGGGGGGACGGTTTAAAACTTAAACTGATGTTATCATCTTACCCACAAATATATATATGGCCAGAGTCGTGATCACAGGATCCACTGCACACCAGGTTTTGAACAAAGCCATTGGAGAATCAAAAGGAAAAAAATAAAATTGAAGATTGCGACGAGAGTTGTCCTGGTCCATTAGGCTATTGGACAAATCACAATGGTTCTAAGTTGGAACTTTTTTTGTGTTTTTTTGTTTATGATTTCAATTAATGAAAGCTCAAGCAAAAAATTAAACGGCATGACTTACTCGTAAGAAGACAAAAGCAGCATAGTTATAAATGGCGGCCTATATATACCAGCCATCGTGCCTATAAAACCTCCAAGCCAGCCTCTCCATAACCCTCGAGAGAAATGGCACACTTAAGGTTCTTGGTATGTCTCATTTTAATGTTTAACTTATTTCCAATGTCTGAGCCTCGCCTTGTTAATCCAAATGGATCATACAAACCGGCTGTCTTGGATGCCAAGGAACTTTTCCACACGGTCTCACTATTCATGGGGACAAACAAGAACCCGCGAAGGCTACGAGCAAGTCCCGGGGGCCCTGATCCAGCGCATCATTGAATGCGTAATTAGCAGAAAGGAGTAATGCTACAGATACTCCCACTTTTTTACTCTCACTTCTTTAGACCCGTAGATGGTTTTTAAAATTATTATTGGATTAAAATCTAATAAAGGTCTATTCTAAATTTAATGGTGGTTTTAAAAGTTACTTATGAGTGTAAAGAAGTGAGAGTATGTGTAGCATTACTTTGGCATAAATCTTTTGAGAGATTTTGTTAGAGAAGTGATATCTCTCTTCCATTAGAGATATTATTCTATAACTAGGCCTAAGTGAATAAAGAAAATATGGGTGATGCTGAGGTTATGTATTTGTGAGTGGTCATATAGTAACCACTCGGTTATGAAAGATAAGCACTTGTTAAGTATAAGTTTTTAGTAACCTCTCTTTTGCATAATTGGATATGAAAGATATAATGCAAGCATAACTTTTTTTTTTTTTTAATTGTTTCAGAACCCTAATTAAATGGTGCTCCATGAACTTTGAATTATAAGTTTGAATATGCTTCTATCTTCTGGCTTCATTACTCTTGACATCTGCTTTAAACTTTCTATTGTAGGAATATGTCTAGAGTGTTTGTGAGTAGGTGCCATGATAATTGCGACAAGTAACATAGAGATCGAAAGAGAGAGAAAAACTATTTGGTCTACCATGTGGCATATTGGGTCATCTCTCTCATTAGTCCCCTTTATCCAAACATCCATATTAATATCATCTCAACCATCTACTATTAATCATTTTGAGAAGTCAGGAAAATTAATAGAAGTGTCAACTTGTGGGCCTACCATATGACATAATTGGGCCACCATCAGATTTTTTCAATTTGCATTCTAATTTTCTCTCTAGCTCCCTGTTCCCTCATTCCTATTTGTACTGAGAAAGATCCAGCTCCCCCTTCCCCTTCCCCTTCCCCTTCCCCTTCCCCCTTATCCTTTATAGTTTGTACCAGCAACACGTAGGGAGAGACTGGGGAGTTCCTTGAACGACATAACACATCTGTTGTAGGTTTATCATCAATGTTATGATTTGTGGGTAAAAAAAAGTATCTAACTGATCAAGTCTTTTGATGTTGTCCTAAGGACTTGGGATTAAATCTCGTTCACACCAAAGATGACAGATTTAAGACCGGAGAAAATTTATTCTATAGCTAGGCCTAAATAAATAATAATAAAAAAATATGGGTGCTGCTGAGATTATGTATCTGCGAGTGGTTACTTCATATAGTAACCACTCAGTTATGAAATATGAGCACTTGATTTGAGAACTATTAAGTATAAGTTTTTAGTAACCTCTTTTTTCCATAATTGGATATGAAAGATATAATGCAAGCATAACTTTTTATTGTTTCAAAACCCTAATTAAATGGTGCTCCATATATACTCAAAAGCTCCAAAATCAAGTGCACATATTTCATATCATTCATGCATGAATCATGATCATCAAGTACAAACTCTCCGAGAAAAGATTTTCTGCCAATTATAAGCATTCAATGATGCTTTGGATTAGGGGTGGGCAAAAACCCGCCCAACCCGCAAACCCGCCCCACCCTACGCGGATTTTAAGCGTTTTTTTGTGGGTACGGGTGGATTTCTCCCAACCCGCGTGGGGCGGGTTGTGGGTTTTGAAATTTTTTCCTTGCGTGCACCCGCCCCGCCCCGCCCAACCCCGCATAAGTATAAAACAAAAAAACCCTAACCCTAATCATTTTTTTCTAGCGCCATTTCTCCTCTCTCTCGTCTCTCACGTCTGCTCTCTCTATTTCCTGCTCTCTATCGTCTCTCTTGCTCTCTCTCTGGTCTGTTCTCTCTTTCTCATTAGTGACTCTCTCTCCATCTCTCATCTGCTTCTCTCTTTGTCTACGCCGCCGCTCGACATCCTCAGGCCACGGGCTACTGCGCCGCTCTCACCTCTAGACTACGATCCAGGTTTTTTTTTCTCTCTCAAGAGATCTCAAGTTCTTGGTCCAGATTTCAAGTTTTTTTCTCCCTCGTCTAGATTTAATTCCAAGTTCTTTGGTTTAGGTTTGATTCAAGGGTTTTGATGTAGGGGTTGTGTAACTTGTGTTTGTTTAAGAGGAGAAGAAACCTGCAGAAGAGATGAAAAGAAAAAGAAAGAAGAGAAGCTGGTGGAGGAAAGAAAGGAGAGGATTTGAGGAAGAGAGAACCCAGCCTGCACAACCTGACCCGATCTACCCTGCCCCGCAACACCCGAACCCACGCGAATATTCTTCATTGTGCTCGGGTGGCGGGTTGGAATTTCCAGAACCTGCATTGTGCGGGGTGGGTGAGAAAAATACCGATACCCGCCCCGTCCCGACCCGTGCCCACCCCTACTTTGGATCAGGGCCCCAGATGGGAATGCAAACTTAAAAAAATCTGGTGGCAGCCCAATATTCATATGGTGGGCGCACAAATTGATACTTCTATTCATTTTTCTAGCTTCTCAGAAGGATTAATAAAGATGGTTGAGATGATATCATGGATGTTTAGATGCTGGAGAGAGGGCTAGCTTAGCTGCAAGGAGGGCTGTATGTTGTAACAGTTTTAATAAACTGTATATGAATTGTAAATGAAATGACTGGACAATGGAATGAAAGTGTATGAAATCTGTATTGAACTGGACAATTTGAGATGTCCGGCCAACATTTACAAAGTAAATCTATTTAGTCGTGTTTATCATGGCACCTACTCACAAACACTATAAACATATTGAGTAATACTATATAGTGGACTCTCATACTATAATCATACAACTATGATGATATGACAATGCAAATCAATCTTTAGATCAACAAAGACTTTTAAACTATCTATCAAGAATAAAGAAGCCAGAAGATAGAAGAAGGTCCTCTACTGTATTCCCAAACTCATAATTCAATGTTCATGCAGAATAAAGAAGGAATAAGAAGATAGAAGGAAATTTGTACCGTACTCCCAACTCAATTCAACGTTCGTGGATCACCATTTATAAATGATCGAGTGCATGCTTTCAAGCAATAAAAAAGCTATGATTGCATTAAATTTTTCATATCCAATTATGAAAAAGAGAAGTAATTAACTATAAATTTATACCCAAAAGCTCCAAAATCAAGTGCGCATTAGCATATGAGCACTTGCAAATACGTACATATTCTCAGCAACGCCAATGTTTTATTGATTAATTTATTTCAGCCTAATTTTAGAATAGTATCTTTGATGGAAGAAAGATAATATCGATCATGATCATCAAGTACAACCTCTTCGAGAAAAGATTTTCTGCTAATTATAAATGGTGCTTCGGATCAGGGCCCCCGGGACTCCTTCGTTGGGGCCAACGAGTACTGCTCTTGATGTTTGTTCTCTTCAATGTCGAGACCATTTGGAAAAGTTCCTTTGCACCCCAGGCAACTGGTTGGTTTGATTTGGGCGGACTGTATGTCACAATGTCTTGATTAAGCAGGCGAGATTCAGCCGTTGCATGCAAGAGAAACATTAAAATGACGCACAACCACAACCTTAAATGTGCCATATATATTCTCTCAAAGGTTATCGAAGAGCTCGTAGTGTGGAGATTCTCAAAGGGACGATCGATGGGGCTGGTATATATAGGCCAATAATTTGTGTGTTTTGTCTTCTTACGCGTGCTGCTGTTATATTTTCAATGACATTAGAATCTACAATTTGAAGGCTCTTCCTTTTGATTCTCCAATGGCATTGTTCAGTATTTGATTAGCTACGTGCATATGCAAGATCCAGTCACGAGAGTTTGGCCATATCTATATTTTCAAGTAAGATAAAGACATCATTTTTAACCGTCCCATGAATAACGATGCATGACGGGACTGTCAGGACTTTGAAGAATGTTCCACATGTATAAGATTTGAAGAAAAATCTTCTTTCTTGGGACACTTTAGACTCCCTTGGATACAAGTATTCTGGTGGAGGTGGAGTCATCATGGTTAATAAAGGCTCATTGGTTGTGATGAAAGGTAACAAAATTGGTGGTTTCTACTTTCTTTGGGCTAGTATGGTGACAAATTTAGCTGATGTGTCTTCTTCAGAAAATGTCAAACTATCAGCAGTGTTAGCGCAGTAGAGTGAGGATGAAGAGCGTTTCATGTCGCATGTACCTTACTCTAGTGCGTTTAGAAGCATCATGTATGTTATGGTACGCATTCGTCCAAATGTTTCACATCCAGTTAGTGTTGCTAGTCCTAGTAAGGTTCATTGTTCAGCAGTGAAATGAACACTTCATTATCTATGGGGTGCTACAAATATTGGCTTAGTCTTTGATAGAGATAGTGGTATTGGTTTCAGTGTCATTGGGTATGTCGATTCATATTATGCTGGTGATTTGGTTGTGACACGAGGAGATATCACATTGAAGAAAATTGTCTCTGAAGAAAATCCAGTGGCCGGATATGTTGACTAAGCCGGTTTTGGTTTTCAAGTTTAAGAGTTGCTTGGACTTGATTGTTGTTTGCAGCTTGTAATTACCCTTTGGGGTGTTGGAGGAGACGTCATTATGAGATTTGCATTTAGGAACTTGATGAAATTCAAGTCAAGGTGGAGATTGTTAGTATATAACTTGAATTGACAAGTCAAGTGTGGGGCCCAACAGGTTTTTGTTTTGTTACTTGGGTTATAGCCGGCAATGAAGTCATTGTTTAACATGGACTTGGAATTCTTAATTGACCTGGAGTTTGTTTTCCTAGCTAATATTAGAGTTGCTTCACAGCCGACTTGTTGCTTCTATAAAACCTACTTGGCCAGTTTGTGAACTTGGGGAAAACAGAAGACTCATAATATATCCTTTGGAGAAAAATAGCCTCAAGCAAACTTTTTGTTTTCTCATGTTTTTGGTGGTTCAAGGTTTAGAGAATTAGAGAATATATTCTCTGTTTAATATTTTTCTCTTTTGCGTGAGAGTGAGATTTTGGTGTATTGGGGCTTTGGGCCTTGAGTGATTTTCTCCCTATTATATTTTATACTCTATCTTTTGTTAGTTAATTTTTTCAGGGTCATGTCTACCAGTGGATATAGGCTTGTTAAGCCGAACCACTTCAATCTTAGTGCCGTGTGTGATTAATCTATTTTTCTATTATGTTCTTTTATGCTTCTTTGGGATCCTATATTTGTTTCCGTACTCAACATATTTGAGTTTCAATTTTCATTGATCTTGTAACACACACACACACACACATATATATATATATTTTTTTTTCCATTGACATTAGAATCTACAATTTGAAGTCTCTTCCTTTTGATTCTCCAATGGCATTGTTCAGTATTTGGTTAGATACGTGCATATGCAAGATCCAGTCACGAGAGTTTGGCCATATCTATATTTTCAGGTAAGATAAAGACATCATTTTTAACCATCCCATGAATAACGATATGCACGCATGGTTGTTTTTGCAACTTTGTATATGAAAATTTGGTGGAAGGGGGAATCAAATGTTGGATCAGATATTTGGCCATCTCATTTAAAAATCAATTAGTGTTTAGTGAGAGAAGCCAAATCCTTTTATGACATTTAGAATCGCACTCCGTAAGACATGTTGTAAGAGCTGTTCAAGTGAGCAAAATGACATTGTTGCACCTTAACAATCCTTCACTCAACATGACACCCACGACTCGGACCCATGAGGTCCCCTAACTCTGATACCATAAACGCTCTCTTAGCACAATGAATTCTTGCCATAAAAAGATTGACTTCCCTCACTGAATACTAATTGATTTTTAGATGAGATAGTCAAATGCCCAATCCAATAAATGGTATCCGAGCTGTCCAAATAAATAGAATGACATTGTTGCACCTCAACATCAAATAAAATGAAAATTTGGTTCTTAACTTTTCGACATATGATTGGGCCGTACGTATTATTTCTAAGTCACATTTGCATGCGTGCATGGTCGTGTATATATTCACTGGCTTGGTTTCGGCCCTATGAGGAGACACCCTGAGTCGATGCTTTTTCAGTGTATGATTTTTTATGCGACAAAGAGTTGGCCGAATGAGGCTAGGGCATGGCTCTGCAAAGGTTGCCTATATTGGCTTAGGGTCGTTAAGACCTAATTCGAATCTTTCGAAAAAAACAAAAAAAGGGAATCTACTTTTCACATGCTTAAACTTTTCTATTTGGTTAATTAATTTTAATCGAAGAAAGATATGTAGTGGCTGAAGCCTATTAAGCATCAATCAGCACAGCCCAAATACACCTGATCACTTGGATACTGTGAAATTAAATTGCTAAAATCATATAGGCTTTCAGGATGCACTATGTTTGTCAGATACTTTCTTTCTTTTCCAAATTTTTTTTTTCTTTACTTTCTTTTAGTTTGACTTTGTGTCTCCTTTGCTTGGATCATATCTCTCATCTATTGGTTTTAATTTATTTTTGATTTTTTCTTATATATCCTTTAAATTACTCTTTTCTAATAGTGCAGCACATGCAGCAAGCAACAGTGGAGCCCTTGACTCACCTAAAAGTTTATTACTTATTATTTATTATTTAGGATTTGCCCATCCCCCCCCACCCAAAAAAAGAGAGAAGCAAAGTAGTACCCCTTCCCCCTAAGAACCGAAAAAAGTGCATGCCCCTACTTCACTACTCTACTACTCGTCCTTTTGTCCCTTGACAGAACAGAGTATTTTTTTCTTCTTCTCAATTTCATAGTTTTGCACAGTTTCCAACTTTCCATTAACAAAGCAATTTGACTTTACTACAATAAATATATATATATAGTTCGTAAACCTAACTTGCCCCTGAATTGTCATATATTTTTTAATGCTCTTTTTAAAGTTTAAAATTTTTTAATTTAGTGTATCGAACTAATTTTTTTTAATGTCCCTCATTAGTTAAGATTTTCTATTAAATCTCAAAAAAATTTCCAAAATACCGCCACTTTTTTAGAAAAATTATTATTATTATTTTGCAATGATTGAGGCATCGATATTTTTGCAAATACCGTTAAATTTGGACCAATGCCTTAATCTTTGTAATTTTTTTCTAAAATAAATGAGAGTATTTTGAAAAAAGTTAACGGGGCGGTGAGATTGCAAACAATTGAAAGATAGATACACTAAATTGAGAGAAATTGAACTTTAAAAAGGACATTGCAAAAAATAATGACAATTTAGGAGGGTTAAGCGAAACTTTCTCTAAATAGTTTAAATCTTTCTTGAAAAGAAAAAATTAGGTATGTAATCAAATTAATTTTTACATTGAATCATTATTAAATTTAGGAAAAACTTCACAAAAGACCCCTAAGTTACCACGCGATTTGAGAAAACCTCCCAAATTTCAAAACCTCTCAATTTCATCTCCCAAACTTTTAATTTGATGCAATTATCTACCCCCTCCGTTAGTTTTTGGATGTTAAAAGTAATGAAATGACCTTTACATATACACCCCTAAAAATTTTATACAAGTCTAAGTTTACCCTTAATTTCAAATTGAAAATAAAATTAAAAAAAAATGAAAAATTGAAAAGTAATTTGGTCTTTTTAGTGGTTTCCGTTAAGTTTTAACGGTAAAAATTGACGATAGGAAGTCAATTGCATCACATTGAAAGTTTATGGGTGCAATTGAAAGTTTTTGAAATTTGTGGTATCTTCTCAAAATGCTTGGTAGTTCATGAATTCTAAGTGAAGTTATCCCTTAAATTTACTATGAAGTTAAAAAAAATTATCTACGTAAACTTTTATAATTATATTGCTCTTTTTGATATATATATATATATATATTGTGGAAAATAGCTTTTTCAATAACGAATATTACTAAAAATCAATTACGAAATCGAATGCAAGGATATTGGATGAACTACTGTTTGGTTGCATATATTGAGAATGACATGGTTAATGTTATTAGTAATGAAGAAATTATGCAACGATCTCAAAATATAAAAACTCATTGAGAACAACTAAATAAATTAACACTAGGCATGAAAAAAAAAAAAATTACAAGTTACATTAATTTATATGTTTGAAATGATAATTAAATTTTGTTGAATTAATGTATTTAGTTCGTTAGTTGTATTTTTTAACATTTTTAATCAATTCTTGTTCAATTGTATTTTTTTTTAATCTTGCTCCTTGTTAACAAAAATCTTAACTCTGCCATTGACACCAAGTAACTACCAATTCCATATTATATATGCGAGTATGTGTGAGGAAATGTGAATGGTGAAGTCCATAGAGATTTTAACATCATTTAGAAAGAAGCAACCTATACCATATGCCATAAACACATTCTTTTATGCTTCCCCACTCCATGAAATAAGAGACTTAAGTATTTGACTCTAATATATATATATAATCGTTAAGTTATTCTTCCCAATAATATTCAATAAGAAGAGGACGAGTTTTTGACTTTAAAAGAGGAAAACTCTATTAGTAAATATAGTATAATAATTTTGGTTAAACGATTAAACACACAATTCGCATAAATTTTAGTTTTTAAAGATAAATAGCCGCTCATCCATCTTCATATAAAATCATATTCCCACTACATACAACACAGTTGAAGTTAAAAACTTAATTCATTGTGTTGAGCTCTATTTATTGATGAGGACTCTTGCGAATTGTGAAGAATAAAGAAGCCATCTAAAGATAGAAGGAAATCTCTACCTTACTCCCAACTTAATTCAATGTTCATCCTTCAAAAAAAAAAAATTCAATGTTCATGGAGCACCATTTAATGAGTGTTTTCAAGCAATAAAAACGTTATGCTTGCATTATATATATATATATATTTCATATCCAATTATGTAAAAGAGAAGTAATTAAGTATAAATTTATATCTTAACAGATAATTAAGGTGGGAAATGTGGGAATTCACCATTGGTGGTTTTTTTTTTTCTTCTCATTTTTAATTAAGAGTGGATAGAGCAAGCAACTCAGCTTAAATATATGCGAAATGGACGTCAGAATACAAAAAAGTATTTATCTTTTAGCACTGTTTCTTGCTTTAATTTATTTTTAGTGACGATTATAGGTGGACGCCAATAATTGACCGAAGATGTGCATGATATATTAAACTAAACCTACTTAGTTACCCCTTGGGGTGATCAAATAGGGAAAAATGTACGTGATAGACATCCGGAAGAAGAAACCAAAAAGAATGTCTCTAATCAATTAGGGAATGTTTTAAAGAGGAAACTTTTTGTGCGTGCCCACTTTGTTTTCAAACTGCAGATCGAGTATGTACAGATTGAAATCGAGTCAGATTCGAACTCCCTATGCTTCTTTTGTTGATAAACAAATTAAAATGACAACTCAGATATGATTATAAATAATGTAATTCTTGCTCAAACATTGGATTGAGTAATTCTATAAATGCTTCTCACGTGAAACATAAGCAAATACATTGACACAAATCCTGCCTTCTTACCTTGAAACTTCACCGGCTGTTGCAGAAATCTGAGAAGAAATATGGCTAAGTACTTGAGCTTATGGTTATGCCTCATCTTAGTCTTTCACCCATTGGCATGGTCTGAAGCTCGCCCTTTCATTCCATTTATGGAGGCCAGGAGTCCAAACAAACCCTACCCACCAAGGCTTCTGGATGCTAAAGCTATGGCCAACATGAGATTGGGATTCCAGGTAACAGTGAAGAGGCAGCTAAATGATGAGCCTAATCGAAGTAGTCCGGGTGGACCAGATCCTAGGCATCATTAATTAATTATTGGAGAGATTTTAAAAAATTTCTCTGAACTTTTACTTGTTTTGAAACTATTTATTTGAAGTTCAAAAAATTTTAATTTAGGGTATCGAATTTTTTATTTTTTGCAATGTCTCATTCTGTTAGGATTTTTTGTTAAATATTTCAAAATTTCCAAAGTACCCATATTTTTTTTAATAATAAAAAATAAAATAGAAATTGCAAAGATTAGGCGTTGGTTAGGATTTAATGAAATTTGCAAAAATACCTATACCTAAATCTTTGTAATTTTTTAATAAAAAAAAAAGGGTATTTTGAAAAGATTGAACGAAAATCCTAATGGAAATGAGACATTGCGAACAATTGAAAAGTTTGATACACTAAATTGAGAGTTTTTGAACTTCGAAGAAGTAATTTTAAACGTGTAAAGGTTTAGAGAGTTTTGTGAAGTTTCTCCTTAATTATTTGAAATCATAGGGGAAATTATTTTGGAGAGCTGGACATTTATGTACTGAATTATGTTATGAGAAAGAAAAAAAAAAAAAAAAAAGTCATGTTGTTGGAATTATGTATGGTTTTTTTTTTTTTTTTTTTTTTTTCAAAAAAGTAAGAGAGAACTCAATTGTGGTTATTTTACTTGAACGTGACTATGGTAGCACCTATCTGTTGAAGTACTGCTCATGAAGGGCCGAGACAATTTGCTTGAGACTACTTAACCACCACCACCGGTAGGTGGTATTATATGTATGGTTATTTTTATAATGTTAGTCGCATTTTTATTTCTCTATTTTTTATTTTGCTCCACATAAGAGAAATTCCTTTGTCCTTCACGCCATTCAAGCCACCTAACGTGATTCTAACCGGCCTCCTGTTATTCAATAAAATTATATCTCTTGATATTAAAAATGGAGCTAAAATTACTAGTTCCTATTTTTAGCACGAACGGCATAACGGGGTGGGGTCACTTTCTATATGGAACTAATTACAATCATAGCATTTTCATTAATAGTACCTAAATACCTAGCGAAAAAAGTGCAAATTTCTATTTTTGCTGTTGCATTTTTCTATACACTTTAACAAATTCTCTATTATACTCTCAATTTTATTTAAATATTATTTTTAAAATTTTTTAATTAATTCTTTAAAGAAAAAAAAAATTAATATTTTATTAATGTAGTGTGCTACACTCAATATCTAGAAGCGGCTATTTACTATATCGCAAAAGGTAGTTTGGCCAGTCACATAGGAGAAAATGGCTCATATGAACTAAATATAACAAGTATGAGCCATTTTGAGTAAAAGACCACAATGACAGTAAAGAAGGCAAGCCAATCACACACAAAGAACGTTAAGATTTAAGTGGTTCCCTTAATGTGAGGTACGTCAACTGACAAAGGCAATCATTAAGAAAATCACTATCAAAGATGGAATACAAAAATAGTAGAAAAAAAATCATGTAGAACCTAAAGCCCTAATTGTAAGCCCCCAAAACTAGCATCGGTTAGTCTGGTAAGGTTATTGGCAATTATCACAGTTTAACCAACTTGTGGCTCAATGAGAAATCACCCTCTAAGTATTATCAGAGTTAATGCATATGAATAAATAAATATGAGAATCTATTAATCATTACAAGGACAAGTATATTCCGCGAAATTAAAGACATTGAGCAACTAATAAAAACATTAGGCAAACCTAATAACAACATGAGAACCCTAAGCAAAGTCCGTAGTGGCAACCATGCCACTCTTGAGTTCTAGAAACATGTTCCCTATAAGAGTAATAACAGCGTAAGTCTAACGACTTAGTAAGTAAACATTACAATTGGTATGACATGAGCTTATTATTATTAAACAGAAAGAAACATGCCATTTGATAAAGTTTGAAAGGAGGTGTTGTTTCCATTAATACACCTTAAAAATATAGTTTGGTTAAATAAAGGGTGGTGTACTCCCGGCAATAATCGCTTAAGTATTTTAATGCGGAAAAACTAATGTTTTATAGGTCATAACTCTCATGTATGGTCTACCCGAGATATTACTCATTCTCAGTAGGGTTGGTACAGTCCCGATGCACCTGTAATACAATGCCGGTGCCCCGGCCATTGTACGCTACTGTCTACCACTAGCAACCCAACCGAGTCCGACCTCGGGTGGCCCACACTATTAGAAATGTACATCCTATAATGACTAACCATTTGGCAATGGCTGTACAGGTAACAAAAACTACTGGATCCAAGGCCCTTAGACACACATGTTGACCATAAAATAATCTCTATATAGTAAGCCCATGGCCATTATTCCGCACGTACCGGTGTACCATATCATACGATGCATCTTATCAACTAGTTATTAAAGCAGTTAGCACGTTATTACAAAAAGTAGACATGCTCATATCATACGCGTGGTCAGTCAACTGACATATCTCACATTTTTAAAGAAAGTGTTCGTAAGTGTTTACTTACCTCGTGCGCTCGCTTGAGTCCTCTAACATACAAAAACCTTACTATAACAAAATACGACACATCGTTATGCATAGTACTAGAAGACTTCTATGAGTATGGTACTAAGACTTATCTAACAATAGGGTTGTTGGAACCTAAGTTGCACAAGTGAAGCTAAAGGGCAGACGCTTGACCTCTTAGTCATACGTCCGGGCAGTGAGTTAGGTATTCCATCCAAAAGCTCTAAACTGTGTTTTGAAGCTTCGATGAAGTCTATAGGCTACTATATCTCCTTCTAGGCTACTAAATAAATACACGCATTGTAAGAAAACTAAATATTATCCAACACAAGGAATCAAAGATGTGCTTTAAGGTCTTTTGAAATTATTTCTTGGTTTTGTAAGAAAAGGAATGCAAAAGCTTAAGATAGTGTCTTTAAAACACATAACATCAGGAAAGCAGTAAGAACATCATTAAAAGTATAGAAATGGGCAAGGGGTTACCTTAGCAGATGGCAAGAACACAAAACTCTCTTCCTTCTCCCTCTAAAACTCACTTCTCACACTAGGATTTAGGGTTTTCTAGGGGTGCAGGGATGGCTGAAGGTTGAATAGGGGGTATTTATAAGAGGGGAAGGCGTGCACTAGCCTGGCAAAGTGGGTAATGGGTTAAAACTGCTTTTCAGAGTGGCAGCGTACGTACGGTACTAAGGGCGTACGTACGGTACTATTGTACATTGGGTAAAAGGGTTCAAGTGTACGTCCTGGTGTATTTTCCACTAGGTCAAAGATTGGTGAGCGTACGTGCGGGTGGTCCCCCGACGTACGTCCTCACTAAAGACAGGTGCATATGTACGAGTGATCCCTCGGCGTACGTCCTCACTAAAGATAAGTGCGTACGTACGGGTGGTCCCCAGGCGTACGTCCTCACTAAAGATCGGTGCGTATGTATAGGTGGTCCCCATGGTATACGTCCTCAATAAAGACATGTGTGTACGTACTGTATTGTTGGGAGTACATATGGTCAGAAAGAGGTAGGTTCTGGGTTTTGCCTTAAAAGACTCAAGGGGTTAGGTTACTTACTAGGGTTTAGGTCTTTTGTTATAAAACCATGTTTTATGAAATCATTAACCACGTTTTTAATCCTTTTTTAAAACAAGTGTTTTTATGGAGTATTACACCAATACACACAAATCTCTCTATTACATAATAGAGATTATTTCTTAAAAAAAAATACAAAAGACAGAAATATAAATCATTCTTTTGCTGGGACAAGCTCCAACTTTGTTTCTCTCTTTTTTTCTCTCACAAAGCAACTATTTTTCCCTTGTTTTTCTTTAAAGCGTCACCACTCTCTTATAATCTCTTTGTGCAGCACAACTAGGAAAAAACCAAGATTCTTCACAATAGCCTAACCTTACTGTCATTGAACTCATCATTGGCCATGCTGACTGAATTTGCAGAACATTTTTAATTCTTATTATCTTCCAAGTCTTGTTTCATTAGCATGTAAAATCTTATGTAGTCCCATTTCTTGTGACAATAATAGTGCTCCACATCTTATGCATCTAACCAAGATTCTTTACCATATGCCAATTGTGACTTATAGCAAGACTGCTTACGCATTTTGGTTCAAATCATACCACAAGCTCATCAGCCTGATCATTGACAGGTTTGCTTTACCTCTCATACGATAAGAGAGATATGGTCACCTCTTCAAACGCTAGAATCTCTCTACCATATAACAATCTTGTAACCATGTGATCATAAGAAAGGGGAAGCGACACCAATAGAAGTATTGTTTTATCTTATCTTTAATCTTCACTCCAAAATTAAATGACTGTGTATTCAACATATTGAATTTGTTGAGGTGCTTTGGCAAATTTGTATTTCCTCCATTTGTAAACCATATAGTTGTTTTTTCACGTTCAATTTATTCGTCAAATTCTTCACCATATACATACTCTCTAATTTATGCCAAATTAACTCTACTTTTAATTCATCAATCACAATGTGAATGACTTCATTTGAAAAATTAAGATGGATCTCATTGGCAGCCTTTGCGTCCATCTCCTCCCAATCATCATCATTCATCTTCTCGTGTTTCTTCGTATTTCCCAGTAACATCTTGTAGATTCCTTACTAAATCAAAAGATCATTCATCATTCTCTGCTAAAGAAAGAAATTGTTTTTCTCATTCAACTTCTCTACTTCATACTTGGTACTTGTCATATTTATCATTAATTTGAATCTCAAAGCTTAGCTCTGATACTACTTGTTGTGCAAAAGACCACAATTATGTTAAATAAGAGAAGACAATCATACATAGATAACACTAGGATTTAAGTGGTTCCCTCAATATGAGATATATCACACCACAAAAAAAAAAAAACAAGGTTTAGTGACATGGTTATTTAGGGCATTTTTGGCCAAAAAAGAGTCTATATTAATTTCGCAACGCTTGATTAAGGGAACTTAGGACACGTCGGTTTTTATGGCGATTAGAATTTAAGTTTGAGATTTTTTTTACTTAAAAGTGCTTCGAAAAGGGGACGTTTGGAACAAAGCGCCTTCTTTTTTAAAAGGGGGCGCTTAGTGGTGAAAAACACTCCCTTTTAAAAAAGGGGGCGCTTCCTAAGCAAGCTCCCACTTTTTAGAATGAGAGCGCTTCCTAAGCAAGCGCTCCCTTTTTTAATGTACGGTTAGAAAGGAGTAGGATCGGGGTTTTGCCTTAAAAGACTCAAGGGGTTGGGTTACTTACAAGGGTTTAGGTCTTTTGTTATAAAACCACGTTTTATGAAATCATTAACCACGTTTTTAATCCTTTTTTAAAACAGGTGTTTTTATGAAGTATTACACCAATACACACAAATCTCTCTATTACATAATAGAGATGATTTCTTAAAGAAAAATACAAAAGACAGAAATATAAATCATTCTTTTACTGGGACAAGCTCTAACTTTGTTTCTCTCTTTTTCTCTCTCACAAAGCAACTCTTTTTCCCTTGTTTTTCTTTAAAGCGACACCACTCTCTTATAATCTCTTTGTGCAGCACGGCTAGGAGAAAACCAAGATTCCTCACAATGGCCTAACCTTACTGTCATCGAACTCATCATTGGCCATGCTGACTGAATTTACAGAACATTTTTAATTCATATTATCTTCAAAGTCTTGTTTCATTAGCATGTAAAATCTTATGTAGTCCCATTTTTTGTGACAATAATAGTGCTCCACATCTTGCGCATCTAACCAAGATTCTTTACCATATGCCAATTGTGACTTATACCAAGACTGCTTACACGTTTTGGTTCAAATCATGCCACAAGCTCATCAACCTGATCATTGACAGGTTTGCTTTACCTCTCATATGATAAATGAGATATGGTCACCTCTTCAAACGCCAGAATCTCTCTACCATACAACATTCTTGTAACCATGTGATCATAAGAAAGGGGAAATGATACCAACAGAAGTATCGTTTTATCTTATCTTCAATCTTCACTCCAAAATTAAACAACTGTGTATTTGACATATTGAATTTGTTGAGGTGCTCTGGCAAATTTGTACTTTCCTCCATTTGTAAAACATATAGTTGCTTTTTCACGTTTAATTTATTCGTCAAATTCTTCACCATATACATACTGTCTAATTTATGCCAAATTAACTCTACTTTTAATTCATCAATCACAATGTGAATGACTTCATTTGAAAAATTAAGATGGATCTCATTGGCAACCTTCGTGTCCATCTCTTTCCAATCATCATCATTCATCTTCTTGTGTTTCTTCGTATTTCCCAGTAACATCTTGTAGATTCCTTGCTAAATCAAAAAATCATTCATCATTCTCTGCTAAAGAAAGAAATTGTTCTTTTCATTCAACTTTTCCACTTCATACTTGGAACTTGTCATATTTATCATCAATTTGAATCTCAAACCTTATCTCTGATACTACTTGTTGTGCAAAAGACCACAATTATGTTAAATAAGAGAAGACAATCATACATAGATAACACTAGGATTTAAGTGATTCCCACAATATGAGATATGTCAAATAACAGAGACAATTATAAAGAAATTCACGATCAAATATGAAGTACAAAATAGTAGAGCATGATGTTTAATTTGTTTATTAGGATCTATGATGTTTAATTTGTTTATCAGAATTTTGGTAATTTTGAAACTTATTTTATAGGTTTTTAAAAATTTAGTTATACGGGATTTGTACTGTGTAACCAAATTTTTAAATACATGCATTAAATAAATTTCCTTAAAAAGACATTAAATAGAAAAAAATAAATAATTTTGTTTTTCTTTATATTTATTTTTATATTTATTTTTATTTTATTTTTTTAAAAAAAGGGTGCAGGCATGGATTTGTGGATTAACTGGCTAATTAAGAAAACCTGCAACAAATAGAAGCTAGGGCATGCTACTAAAAAAACGAAACGAAATATTTTACAAAATTTAGGGTATTAAAGGTCTGCAAAAAAAGTGAGATTCCTAACAATATTACTTAAGAGTATTAGGATCTGGATCCCCTCCTATTATTGGGAGAATATGAGGGTCTCATATTCTTAATCCTTGCCGTCCAATTTGATCCCATGGTCTACAGCATGCCATGTATCCTACTATAATTAAATACTAAAATATTAATTAACTTTTAAAAAATAAATAAAATAAAAATAATAAAAAATCAAACCAAATAACAAAAAAAATAATAAAAAAGCTGCGGTGGTCGAAGCTACGCCAAAATAAATTTTGAAATTTTTTAAATTTGAACCCTGGGGATGGCCGGACCAACCACAAGGGCTATGAGGGTGGCTTCGGCCACCCCCAACTGGCTCTTGGGGGTGGCCGAAGCCATCCCATGGCCCTTGGGGGTGGATCGACTAGCCCCAAGGGCCATGAGGGGTGGCTTCGGCCACCCCCAAGGGCCAATTGTGGGTGGCTTCGGCCACCCCCATAGCCTTTGAGAGTGGTCTGGCCACCCCCATTGTCTAAATCAAAAAAATTTCAAAATTCTTTTGGCCCTTGGCCAACCTTAAACTCAACTAGGGTGGCTGGCCACCCCAACTTTTTAATTATTTTTTTGTTATTTGATTTTGTTTTTTTTATTATTTTAATTTTTATTTATTTTTTAAAAGTTAATTAATATTTTAGTATTTAATTTATATTGAGACACGTGGCAAGCTGTAGACCGTATGATCAAATTGGATGGTTAGGATTAAGAATATGAGACCCTCATATTCTCCCAATAATGAGAGGGGATCCTTATCCAAAGTATTATGAGCAGTATTGCAGTACGGATCCTGGGGCCACATGATTTTGAAAAAGATAATCTCCTAGGCCGACCCAAACCGGCCAGTTTATCTAGTCCACCCCATGGCGGTTGGAATTAATATATATATATATACTACATGCACTTTTTAAATGCTTATTTTTTAATGTACGTTGCAATGAAAATTATGAAAATAAGCACTAAAAAATACATGTAACATTTTTCATATAAAAATTATGACGTAGTGGGTCGGTGGCTGGTCGGCTTGGAGTTTCGATAAACTCAACCAAATTAACCCCTATAACTATTTTTAAATAATAAATTTTATTTATACAATCTTTAACCTAACAATTGAGCCTTGCTCACCACTCATTGCCTCATCGCCACGCAATCTCGCCCTATCCCATCTCTTCACCTCGCCGTTTCCTCGATCATGTTGTGTTGCTGCTCACCTGCCCATGCTAGCGGATCTCTGCCTTTGCCAATTTACGCATTGGGTTGGTGGGCCGATAACTCCTGAAAACTACACCAAGAGGGTCGGTTTCGGTTTGGTTCAGTAGTCGGCCCCTTGATCAATTGGCCCGTACGTTAATGAAACCTCCTAAGTCCTACGGATAGCTATCTGTTCAAAGTTTTGCAAGCATTATCGTACAGCTTACTTCAAAAAAAAAAAAAAAAAGTTTCTAAAATACTATTTGTTTGCTTTTCCCTGCATGTCCATAACCGAGGATAAGAGGACATGCAAAGAGAAACCAAATGTCGTCGAGTTGGGTTAATTCAAACAACTCTCTTGCCTTTTCTACTTCCCCCCAATAAATGATCACTTTTCAATAAATTAACCCTCATACCCCCGACGAATTGTTCACAAAGAGATATGATTGAAAACCTAATCAACATCAAAAGAAAAAAAAAAAAAAAAAAAAAAACATTTTGAGATAGAGAAATTAAGTCTCCTGCATCTATAAAAGTCTCTCTCATGTTCTTTTTATCTTCCGGCGAAGAGAGTACTCCATTAAAGGCAAAGAGTGAAAGAGAGGGATCTTTTGATGGTGGTGGCGAGGGTGGAGCTAGAAAAATAGAGATTTTCTACTTTTTTATTTTTTATTTTTTATTTTTTATTTTATGTTAAATCAGTGAGGTACGTACGTGGCGTTTTGTATACCGTTCACGATGTGGCGAATTGAAATATTGAAACGTGACTTCACTTTATAACGTGCATTGACGCTGCAGAAAAGTTTGTTAATGTGAGATAATCAGGCCGAAAGAAGAGCACGTCAACGAACTTTATCCTTTTATTCAGTCACTCCTGGAAAAAATGACTCCCTTTCACGTTTGTGTAATATAATAAGGTGGTGGCAATGAGGAATCCAAGTAAGGGTCAACTACGTACTACACATTTCCGGCCTCGTTTTCCTCTTTCTTTTTCCCTTTTGGGTAATGCTGGCTTAAATTCTGCGGTCGCCCTCAGTCTTTAGGAGGAAGATTAACATATATCCTTTCCATTTCACTTCCAGATCAGTCATTGCATGATTATGCTTTTATTTTGTTCTATTTAATAAATTATGATGTGCAATGTGCATGATGACATGTGAGTTTTTAGGATATGAAAAGTCTAAAATGCCCATATAAAAAATTGAAAAAAATTGGCTATTTTGGGGTGGCCGACTGAAAGAAAAGATGATTCAATAGACAATTGAATATAAACCAGAAATATTTACAGTATAACATGTTTTTATTTATAGTGGAATCATGTTGGATACAAATAAACTTATACTCTAGCTAGGTTAACTAGGTGATAGCCTTTAACCATAGCTAGACTTTAATTATAACTCAGTGATTGTTTTCAAGTGTGACTCAATGATTTTTTTTCAACTGTAAGTCAGTAATAGTCTTTAATACCTATTATTCTTGAACTCCATGATATGCTCTAAAACCGGCCACCTCCTTGGCCCAAATGGGGGTGGTTTTGGCCCCAAAGGGATAAAAATTAGATGAGACCATCTCTCGGGTCTCTTGGCATGGTGGGTTGGAGATATGGGCTACAAAACCAAGCATTCATCTCTCTTGAACTCCATTTTCAAGTCCACAATGAACATCATACCAATGGCTTGGTGGAGGTACGATTTTGATGATGACATTGATGTGGTTCTGAGAGGGTACTTAGTGCCCAGGCCTCACCATCGTCGTCGGGACTCCACACCAGTTAAGCTCAAAAATGGAGAGAGAATGAACAAGCGTTGAGGGAGAGAGAGAAACAGAGGGAGAGAGAAGGGAGAAAAAAATAGTATAATGCGTTCTAGTAAACTTTAACATATGAAAGCTTATTGTAACAAATTTTTCAAAACATTTTATTTTAAAGGGTCTACGGGTGAGGTAAAATTGATCATAATATCTATATTTAACTATAATTAATGAGGCATTTGAAAGCTCTGTTGGAGATTTACTTATGAAATCTATCTTATTTTCCAAAATTAGTGAGACACTAAAATTAAGAAGAATGCCAAAAAAGCAATCACAAACATAGAGATTTACATGATTTACCACTAAGAGCTACGTCCACTATTTTTTAAAGAGACAATACAAGAGGCGTCAATAATACATTCAGCCTTCACTCCATGGACTAAGCCTCAGAAAAAATCTCATTTAAATCATAGGGCTTCCAAAGTTGAATTGAGTCAAATATAAAACCAAGCTTCAAATAGCCTAACATGCGTAAGAGGATGAAAGCTGTGTTGTGTAAACTTAGTTGGAGTGCGGCTGTGTACTATGTTTGGAGGCAAAAAAATGATTTGAAACATGGTAACCGCCTCAAAAAAAGAAAAAAAAAAAAAGAAAGAAAAAAAGAAAAAGAAAAAAAGGAGTGAATTCCACATAATATTAATTGGGAGATCATTAGAGCTTGAGTTATGGCTAAAGATAAATTTAAAAAGACACAAGGAAATTTAGATCATTGCTCAAATTGGGGGCTGCCAGTGAATTTGCTTTGTTGCAGAGGTGAGGCTGATGAAGAATAAATGATGTGTAGAGATATGTTTGATGCTGTGTAGAGTCTGGTTTGATGGTTGTTTTGGTAAGCTCTGTATGGTAAAGTTTGATTTGGTGTAAGCTACAGTAAGTGATTGTTGTTTTATACAATTCTCATTACCACAAAAAAAAAAAAAAAAAAAAAAAAAAAAAAAAAAATTGTAATAAACTGGTACTACAATTTTTACTACAAAATTTTTTACAAATTGATGTAGCAATTTATAATTATTAATATAATTAAGAGAAATTGATAAACAAGATTTTGTATTTAGTATTTTTAAGTGATGTATCAAATTTTTATAGGAGGCTGTAAATAGGAATTTTTGCACCACATCCAATTGAAGTTATTCTCACAATTGTAATATATATATATATATTACAATTGTGAGAATAACTTCAATTGGATGTGGTGTACAGCCTCCTATAAAAATTTGATACTAAATACAAATGAAAACACCAAAGCTTTTAACCCAAAACAAAAATCGACAAAAAACTCTTTTCCTTTTCATTCAAACCCCACCGACACTATTGGAGGCTGAACCACCCCTGCCTACTCCTCTGGTAGCCCATATTTAGACCACCCAAAAATTCCAAACAAAATCGGACCTTCTACTCAGATTCACCCAAACCCATTCGGCGAATTCTAGCGGCAGATCGAGTTCAGCAGATTCTGGTGGTAGTGTTCAGCGGTGGGTTGTTTAGGGGTGCCTTCTTTTTTGCTTTTCTACGCAGGAAAGTGACTCATTTTTTTTTGGTTTTTTTTCGATAGGTTTGTTTCATGTATAAGATCCAGTGTTTTTATCTTTTTTTTTTTTTTTTTTTTTTTTTTTGAAGTGGAACTCAAATATTTCATTCAATAATCAAAGATTTTTCAAACAATACAATATCACGAATGCATAATGGGGTGGACCCCCTCCATTGATGTTCCTCGTTCAGCTGTAATGCCATCTTAGCCAACTTATCCGCTGCCGAATTTGCTTCTCTCTAGACATGAAAAACTTGCCAGGACCGGCAACTTCCCAAGGTCAGCTTCGTATCGTCCAACAGGTGTCCCATCGACGCCCAGCAATTCTCATCGCCTTGCAGACCTCGAGCCACCCCAAGGGAGTCCCCTTCAAGTATAACATTCTCGAAACCAAGACTCCGAATGAAAAGGGCCGCTGTCCATGCCGCGATGGCTTCTGCTGTCATGGGATCAATAATATGAAGCCTAGTAGAGCATTGTGCTGCAACCACCTAACCAACATGGTTTCTGATCACAATCCCCACACCCATCCTTTTCCTGCCGAATCAATCGCTGCATCCCAGTTGCACTTCACAAATTCTGGTGGTGTCAACCTCCAGTGTACCAGTGGTCGTTGGCGAACCTATTGACCTTCCTCTTGCCTGCCCTGGTTTGCAGATTTTGCTGCCTCAACTTGGTCAGAAGCCATTTGCAGCAACTGCACGGGGGAAGAGAATTTCCCTTCAAACACCCACTTATTCCTCCGCAACCATACTTGTCGTGCAGTGCAGGCGAATACGTCTACTTCATCCGCATCCAGACGATCCAATAAACCAACCACAATATCCGGAATTGCGCTCAGCCATAATACTTTTACGAAGCTTGCTAAAACTCCCATGCCAGACATCTTGTGCTGCCGGACATGTCCACAATGCATGGCACACGGTCTCAACTTCCTGTCCGCAGATGGGGCATAAAGGGTCCTTCAAAATTTTTCGTTTATGCAGGTTCTCATTTGTTGGCAAAATGTTGTTACAAGCCAGCCATATGAACATCTTCACCACTCTTGGGCCTCCTAACCGCCATAATCTTCTCCATAAAACCCGATTTGGCATCCCTTCCGAGCACTCTCCCAGTTGCCGAGACCTAACCTCCACAGCAACATGATATACACTTTTTACATTATATTTTCCATGTTTTGCTGGGCCCCATATCATTTGATCTACCTGGATACTTGGGCATATCGGAATTCCACAAATAATACTTGCCTCCTCGGGATTAAAAATGGCTTCCACCAAAGGAACGTTCCACCATCTAGTATTATTATTAATGAGTGCCTTCACCTCTGCATTCCCCTCTAGGAGCCGAATAGGGGATTATACCGCATGAGTGGAATGGATGGGCAGCCATCGGTCACCCCAAATTGAAATGGAATTCCCATCACCAACCCGCCACACTAGACCTTCCCGTAGAAGGGGCTTGGCATTCCAAATACTTCGCCATGCATAAGATGGCTTCTTCTCCACCGGAGAATCCAAGAAGGAACTATTAGGGAAATACTTCTCTTTAAAAATCCTCGCCATTAATGAGTCCGAATGGTTTATTATCCTCCAACCTTGTTTTGCAAGCAGAGCCAAATTAAAACATTCCAAGTCGTGATATCCCAATCCACCCGCCTCCTTAGCCATCCCTAACTTCTCCCAACTCATCCATGTTATTTTATTTCCATTGTCATTGTGCCCCCACCAAAATTTTGACATCATAGAATTTATCTCCCGGCACAAAGTCTTCGACAGTTGGAAAACGCTCATGGTGTATGTTGGGATTGCTTGTACCACTGCTTTAAGGAGCACCTCCTTACCCGCTTGAGAAAGGAACTTCTCCTTCCAGCCGTGAATCTTATCCCAGACTCGACCTTTTATCCCTTAAAATGACCGTAGTTGTGATCTTCCTATAAGTGCAGGCAAGCCCAGATAAATTTCATATCTTTGTGTTATCGGAACCCCAACAATTTGTGAAATTAATTCTCGATCCACCGTCGAAGTATTACGGCTAAAGAAGATGGAGGTCTTCTCCTTATTTAGCTTTTGACCCGACGCTCTCTCATAGTCCTCCAAGACTTTTTGCAAACTTCTTAGCTCAGCTTCTTTTGCTTTGTAGAACAAAAGGCTATCGTCTGCAAACAAAAGGTGATTTATCCGAGTGCACCCACGAGTAATAGGCAAGCCTGAAAATCCTCCCCTACCCTCCGTTCTTTGCAAAGCAGAACTGAGACCTTCCGTACACATTATGAAAAAATATGGCGAAAGGGGGTCCCCTTGGCGCAACCCACGAGTTGGAATTACTTGCCCATATGCCAGCCCATTTATAAGTACTGAATACTTTACGGTTCGTACACATGTCATCACCAAATGAACCCACCTATCAGCAAACCCCATTCTTTTCATAACAAATTCCAAAAAGTCCCATTCAACCTGATCATAGGCCTTGCTCATGTCTAGCTTCAAAGCCATATAACTCTCCTTACCAACCATACGAGAGTCCATGGTGTGTAAAGCTTCGAACGCAATAAGAACATTGTTGGTGATGAGTGTCCTCGGGACAAATGCACTTTGGTTCGGGGAGATGATCTCCCCCAACACCCTTTTCAGTCTATTAGTCTACACTTTTGTAATTAATTTATAAATAATGTTACATAGGCTGATAGGGTGGAATTTCGTTATCCGGGAGGGATTTTTAACTTTCGGAATAAGTGCTATATGGGTGATATTTATAGCTGCATCAAAAATCCCATTATTCAAAAAATCAAGAACAGCATGACAAACATCACTACGTACCGTGCTCCACGAGTGTTGATAAAAGCAAGCTGAGAAGCCATCTAGACCCGGCAATTTTAACGGGTGCATTTGCGCCAATGCTTTGTCCACCTCAACCACCTCAAAAGTAGTTAGCAAACGGGAGTTCATTCCATCTGTAACTCTGGCTTGTATCCCTTCTAGAAACTCCTCTTTTCCCCTCGTCCCTCCAGAAGTGAATAAATTCTGATAGTAAGCCATGAAAGCTTGGCTAATCTCCTCCACCTTAGACCACTCCTGCCCTTCAGTGTTGACAACTCGCTTAATCGTATTTACTCTTCTTCTGTGACTTGCCTAAGCATGAAAAAAGGTTGTGTTTCTATCTCCATCCCGGTACCAATTTCGTTTCGCTCGTTGTTTCCAACAAGTATCTTCAAAATCCAGCAAGGTGTCAATCTCCGTTTGAAGACGTTTGATAGCATCATATGGATCGGGACCCTCTAAGCTTTGCAGTTTGGCCAACAATTCAGTCTTTTCTTTCACCACATTTTCGTTATTTCCAAAATTTTCCCTACTCCACCCTTTTAATCGTGATTTGCACCGATCCAAACTACTTCTCACTTTCATCATTGCCCCCCCTTCCCCCCACCCCCCCCCCCTGCGCGTTGTCACCCCTATCCCAAGCCTCACGAATAATAGCTCCACATTCTTCATCAGGGATCCAGCTAGCCTCAAACTTAAAACCTCTCCTACCCTGTAAACCTCGTGGTTGTATGCTAGAAAAAGAAACATAGATTGGGTTGTGATCCGAAGCTCGTGCTGCCAAGACATGTACCCCGGCCGACTTGTGCATATTACACCACCCACTATTACCAACAACTCGATCCAACCGTTCTTGCGTAAACGAAGCATCTTGGCCCATATTTGACCATGTAAATCTCGGACCCGAGAACCCCAGATCTCCTAAATTGCAATCCTCAGGAGCTGCCCGGAATGCCTCCATTTGCCCTTCACATCGTCGATTCGCCCCAACTTTCTCGGATTGGTGAGCTATCTCATTAAAGTCTCCTACACAAAGCCACGGGACTGGAGCAAAAAATTTTAAATGTGATAGAAGATACCAAGATTCCATTCTTTTTGTAGGGTCAGGATGACCATAAAACCCCGTAAGCTTCCAAGGCACTTCATTGTCTGACATCTTAACTATTGCATTGATATGACGACGAGAGTAATTTTGAATTTTTAATTCCTCCGCCACCTTCCAAAAAAGGGCCAATCCCCCACTCTTCCCCACCGGCTCCACCACAAACAGCCCTTCGAAACCAAGCTTCACTCTTAACCTTTCCTTACGTTTCTTGTTGCTAATAGTTTCCATTAGAAACAAAAAGCTGGGCTTCTTTTCCTTAACCATTTGGTCAAGGTCGCAAACTGTCCGAGGGTTCGCAAGCCCTCGGCAGTTCCAGCTAATAAGACTCATTGAGATTGGTGGGGCTGCATAGCAGCCGCCGCCGACACCATTAGCTCATTGCTCTTTCCCACCTCATCTGTGCAGGTTTTTTTTGCATTCCTGTCTCCCGCATCCCCATCCTCTTGGTTTTGGCCTTTTCTTTTGTCAATAGCCGACTGTGTATCATGTGCAGTACCTTCCCATCCAGCCCAAACAAAGGTGAAACACATACAAAAATCACAAACAGCCATAACATTCTGAGTAGGAGTCCCTTTTCGACCAATATATGGTATTTGTTTTGATGGAGAAATTTTAACTGGCACATGGGTTCCATCAATGGCTCCAATACAATTTTTGAAGTATGGCCAATACCGCTCATCATCACGAATTTTGGTTGGAACATCCCTAAACTCTCTATCAATAGGATTAATAATGTCAATCGCCATTCTCGAAACGACCATTAAAACACTAGTAAAATGTCTACTAATTGTTTCTCCTGAATGTTGAAACCTTTCTTGCACTATTCTATTCCCAAACCCATGGCCTAAAGTAATCAAAAACATAGCCACCAACTCTTCAACAGTTAATTTCCTAGTACCTCTTAAATGATATATTTCCTTCAACTCTTTACACAAGTAAATGAAAACGTGTATTTCCATTCTAAAATTTTGTTTCCACCTATCAGGATTACCTTGTAGAATCTCCATAACCCACTTATAACCTGTTTGAGAAGAGGTCCTACAAGGTTCCTTTGCAATATATGGCATATAATAGTTCTCAACAAATTCTACTGCTGCAGCTGCTAGAATAAAAACATCATTTTCATTTTCTTCTTCACCATAATCACTATCACTTGTATCATCTTGAATACTATAATCACTATTGTCCATGTCTGTAAGGAAAAAAAATAAAGAAATAAACATAAAATAAATATATAAGCACCCATAAAAATAAGAAAAAGAGATATCTACGTAGTTATGAAATATTATAATATATTCACCTTAGCACACAAATCAACACATAAAAAAAATAACATTCAAATAAATCTTTAGAGCTGTTCAAATAGTTCATAACAAAACAACATTAAAAAATAAAAACATTATTCCATGCTACGACGGTTAATTTCTCTATTTCCCATTCGCTTGATAAAGTCAATCTGCAACCATGGCTCTTAAATAGTCATAAACATCTCTCTATGTGATCTCTTAAGAAATACCTCTGTTGCAAACTTAAGGATGTCAATGTCATTTTCTCTTTCAGCAATCCCCCGAACAACATCCATAACCTCTTCAATATTACATCCAGGTTTATCGTAGCTCTTAGATGTCACTGTATTCCTACTTTCTATTACATCTCAAATCCGAGTCAAATGTTGACTAACGATTTGAACTCCTTTCTTTCTTTTCTTACATTGAACCGCCAGACCAAACTTCTTATTTCTTTTATCTCGCGTATCTAAATCAGCAGAAATATCATCAATGCCATGTGTATTGAGATTTGGTTCACCATCCAAAACATCTAAACCTTCTACAATATTGTCATCTCCATCAAGCATTATATCTGCAGTATCTATGGCACCAATATCATTAGGAACCAATCCTATGGATGGTGCCCAAGATCCTTCCCCAGTGGCAATTATATCTCTCTAAACAATATTTTCACCTTCATAGCATAAGCTAAACCTGTCGTGCGAAACTTGGTTGCTTCTGGAACTTCCTATATTTAAGTATATGTAAAAATCAATAATAAAACAATTTTTAAATCATTTAAACAAAAACAAATAAGTACAAATATAGTACTAGCAATTTTTTTTCCCACCAATCATCGGGCGCATCAATTGTCTTTTCACCGGATCCCATCCAAGGCCAGTTTCCTTGCCTATCAATCTCTTCCAAATGTTCCACTCTTTTTTCAAACTATCCCACTTGTTCTTTAGTTGTTTATAGCAATATTATTTTCCAGTTTTTTCATTAAATTTATCTATCACATTTTTTCATCCTGTCTTATTGAAATGTGTTCTTGAGCGGTTACCAGCATGAATCTCAGTAATACATATGTCAAGATAATCTTTTAACATTTTTTCAGTCCAAACTACTTTCTTTATCTGAGTATCTGCAGTAGCAACAACAACGTTGCTTTGACCTTTTTTACTCATGTTTATCATACAATAAATAAGCTGATAAAATGATAAATAAAAAAATATATGTTAAATACTATTAATAATTAAAAATTTGTTTAAAGTAATCAATTGATGATAGAGTGCAGAAATTCATATTTACATGAATAATATATGTCCATCAAACAAAAGGGCAACAAAAAAAAAAAAAAATAATGAAAGCAAGTTTTTACAACAGGAAAATACATTATACTATAATTATTATAATGGTTTCACATGAACTTTTATGCAACATATTTTTTTTTTTTTTTAAATTACTATAATACTTATGCAACCGAAGTTTTTTAAAAATCTATATATTTTAAGATATTGGATGCCAGCTCTTGCACGTCAGTCTTGGGATCTTTTTCACCTAAACCCATCTCACTTCTTTTTCATCTTTTTCACCTAAACCATGCCCCCATGTGCCAGGCTGTTCAGCAAGAAAAACGTGAAAAGCAACCCCTTTCTGTAAAAGGACTGAAGTCAAGCTTCAAAGGCCACGCCAGGCGCTCTAAACAGCCTAAACAAGGGCATGGCTTCTGCTGTACGACACTGCAGAATGTCAATTGGCTGAACAGTAAGGCCATGTCTTTTGCCTTGAAATCATTTGTCAAACGAAGCTGGCCATTCACTCTCGTCTCTCAGCCCAAGCAATGGATCAAACCCATCTTCTATAACACACCCAAAACCTTCAATCACTCTCAAACCTTATCTCTCCTTTATCTTCTTCCCTTCTATTCTTTATATTATTCGATCTTCATCTATATGTGTTTTGTAGATATGTGTTTTATTGGAAGAAAAATAGATGAGCAAAAGCAAAAGCAAAATCAAACGAAGCTTTAACTCACTTGCGACTGTATAACAATTCTGCCAGGATTTCCCTCGCTCTGGGGCAGCTCAAACCGCGGCAACGAGAAGGACAAATAGTGTGTAGAAAGAGATGCTTATATACAAGTATGGTTGTTATTACGTGAAATTCGTAAGGATATATTTGTCTGTGTATATATTTCATTAACCACAAAACCACGGCGCGCCTTTCTTTTAAACGCACGTTTGAGCAAAAGCCTTGATATCCAGCTTTGAGGCAAACGTGTGTTTGGAACGTTTGAAACCTCAAAAGCCCTTTCGACTGATTTTACCAAACGACCATGATTTTTCTGAAACGGGCTTTTCAGGCTCTATAAGCGTGTTTTGGGTCTGCAACCGCAGACCCAAACATGCTCTTAGTAGGATTAGGGTTCTGGGAGTCAATATTTTGTTATTTTATTAGGTTTAGGGTTTTGGGTATATTTATGTCATATTTTATTATGTTTAGGGTTTTGGGGCTATAAATATATGCTTATAGCCTCCAGAGAAAACAGTGGTTGTTTATTATTGATTTTGATTAATGAGAATACTCAGAGTTGAGTTTATTCCTCTTTTCCTATAAACTTTTGAGAGTATCTATTGTTTTTAGAAGAATTCTTAGGTCTTTGATAGAATCTAGATTTAGAATTGTTTATCCGTTCTTTTATTGTTGTTATTCGCTGCAGCCTACTAAGTCACGCTGCATCAGTTGGTATCAGAGCTCAGTAACTTTCCATGAATGGGGAGGAGCAACCGCTTTGCAGACATGAACAAGGTGTACGTGCGCACGGAGACAGCACGCAAGGAGCAACCGGCGATTCGTTTGAGGCACATGAGTGGTGGGCCGAACAATTGTCGTTGCCAACCAAGACCGCAATTCGCGGAGGCGGAAGGCAAATCTATCGCTGAACCTTGGCAACACACGGAGGATCAATTCAAGGCTATGAGGGATCAAATTGAAGACCTCACTACTCAATTATCCAACTTGTGTGGTCAATATGGGAACGGATCTAGAAACCCTTTTGCGGAGCGCCGAACGCACGGATGTCAGCACCTTGCTCAAGCTCATGCCAATCGGCGGGTAAGTAGATTCAAACTCGATACACCGGAATTCCAATGTTGCTTGCAATCCAAAGAGTTCATGGTGGCAGAGAAAAATAGAAAATTTCCACAAAAAGAAGTACCTAGAAAGATGGCGGAGGTGGTGCCTAGAGAGGCGGCGGATATTAGGAGCCAATCAATTGTGGTGGAGGAAGAAGATGGATTTATTGAAGAAGATTGCTTAGTAGATTGGGCCTCTCCACCAATCTATGACACCTATCCCGACGAAGAGGTGAGTTATATACACCAAGTGTTTGATGAAAGTCTTAAACAAGAATTCTTTGATTTGGAAGTTGATTTCCTTAGAGTAGATGCTATCTTATCAAAAACCTTTAACCAAAGTTGTGATGAGATCTATGAGGCGGAGGGGACTTGTCTATCAAAGAGTGAAGGTGTTTTTGTGAATACTTTGGGAATTCTCGTAGCATGTGGAAAGGAAAAGGCACGACAAGAGCATGACAAACCTACACTGCAAGGGGAGGAGTAGGGTCTTCAATATAACCGTGGGGGTGTGTTGATGAATTAGGCCATCATGTTTATTATGGGATGTGACCTAGTTGTGATTTTGAACAGAGGAGAATGTAATGAGTTGACTGGACATCCGAAGGACCGTGGAAAGAACCGGCCGAATTCGAGGGCGAATTCTCTCCAACAAGGGGAGAATGATGCAGATCCCAGGTTCCCTGGAAGTGCGATTGATCGCACATGTACCTACGATCGAGCGCAATTCCAGATATTTAGGCACCAATTCCCTGGAACTGCGATCAATCGCACTTCTACCTGCGATCGATCGCACACGGAGCTGCTTATGTTATATTTCGCATTTTAATTAGGTTAAGCCGTCTTTATTTCCTTGTTTTAATAGGATTAGGGTTCTGGGAGTCAATATTTCGTTATTTTATTAGGTTTAGGGTTTTCGGGATATATATGTCATATTTTATTATGTTTAGGGTTTTGGGGCTATAAATATATGCTTATAGCCTCCAGAGAAAACAGTGGTTGTTTATTATTGATTTTGATTAATGAGAATACTCAGAGTTGAGTTTATTCCTCTTTTCCTATAAACTTTAGAGAGTATCTATTGTTTTTAGAAGAATTCTTAGGTCTTTGATAGAATCTAGATCTGGAATTGTTTATCCGTTCTTTTATTGTTGTTCTTCGCTGCAGCCTACTAAGTCACGCTGCATCAGTACCCCACTTTGTTTTCAAACAGGAGATCAAGTACGTACAGATCGAAATCGAGTCAGATTCAAACCAGCTTTGCTTCTTTTGTTGATAAACAAATTTAAAGGACAACTCAGATATGATTATAAATAATGTTTCTTGCTCAAAGATTGGATTGAGTGATTCTATTAATGCTTCTCATGTGAAACATAAGCAAATACATTGACGCAAATCCTGCCTTCTTACCTTGAAACCTCACCGGCTGTTGCAGAAATCTGAGAAGAAATATGGCTAAGTACTTTAGCTTATCGTTACGCCTCATCTTAGTCTTTCCCCCATTGCAATGGTCTGAAGCTCGCCCTTTCATTCCATTTATTGTGGCCAGGAGTCCAAACAAACCCTACCCACCAATGCTTCTGGATGTTAAAGCTGTGGTCAACATAAGATTGAGATTCTAGGTAACAGTGGAGAGGCAGCTGAATGATGATGAGCCTAATTTCCGTCGTGGGATTTTGATGCCCTCTATTTTAATTTTGCCCTCATTAAAACCTATAAAATTACATAATTATCCTCAATTTCATATGTTTTAATGAGGGTAATTACTTAATTTCATGGGTTTTAATGAGAGCAAAATTAGAATAGAAGGCATCAAAATCCTACGTAAGACACATGTGGGATGATTTTCGTCAAATTAGACGGAAATTAGTAATGAAGGGCCTGAATTAAAAATTTTTGAAACATTAGGGGGGTACATTGCTAATTTTTAAACATTAGAGTTAGAATTAAAAAAATTCTGAAACTTCAGGGATAAAGTGAATTTTCTCCTATATAATACCTAAGCTAAATTCAATTTCTTGCATCATGTGTCTACTTTGATAAGGCATGCTAGCTGAATATTCAAAATGAAACAACCTTACAATGAATGTATTTGAATGAGGATAATCCGTCTCAAAAAAAAGTCAGGGAAACATTACTTAGAGCATATTTGAGATTGTATTTGAGAAATAAAGCTTTTAAATCAAAAAACGATTTTTGGTAAAAGCTTCATTTTTAAGCTCTTGTCAAAAATGCGTTTTGGCCATTTTTGAGCTTTTTCGACCCTTAAAAGCTTTTTCAATTATTTTTACCAAACGTGTATTTTTTTTTTCAAACCAACTTTTTGAGTGTTCAACGCACTTTTAAGTCTCTCAAACACACACTCAAATATGTCCTTACACAGTTACATCCCTCTAAATATAAGTATATTGCAAGCATAATCTAAATTTGGCCCAATATGTCATATTGTGGGTGCACAAGTTGACACTTTTATTAATTTTGAGATGATATTATGGATGTTTGATAAGAGGGACTGACGAGCTAGAGAGATGACCCAATATGTCGCAAGGTGGACCAAATAGTTTTTCTCTCTCTCTTTTGGGTCCCTATGTTATTAGTCACATTTATCACAGCACCTACTCACAAACACTCTAGACATATTACCACAATAGAAAGTTTAAAGCATCTGTGAAAAGTAAAGAAGCTAGCTAGAAGATATAAGCGTATTCCCAAGCTCATAACTCAATACTCATGGAGCACCATTTAATTGGGGTTTTGAAACAATAAAAAAATAAAATAATAATAATAATAATAAAAGAAAGTTATGCTTGTATTATATCTTTCATATCCAATTATGCAAAAGAGAGGTTACTAAAAACTTATACTTAACAGTTCCCAAATCAAGTGCATGCTCATATTTCATAACCGAGTGGTTATATATGAGCACTCGTAAATACATAATCTTAGCAGCACCCATATTTTCTTTATTTACTTAGGCCTAGTTATAGAATAATATCTCTAATTGAAGACAGCCGGTTTGTATGATCCACTTGGATTAACAAGGCGAGGCTCAGACATTGGAAATAAGTTAAACATAAAATGAGACATACCAAGAACCTTAAGCGTGCCATTTCTCTCAAGGGTTATGGAGAGGCTGGCTTGGAGGTTTTAGAGGCATGATGGCTCGTATATATAGGCCATTTATAGCTATGGTGCTTTTGTCTTCTTATGAGTAAGTTCTGCCGTTTAATTTTTTGCTTGAGCTTTCATTAACTGGAATCATAAAAAAAAATATAAAAAAAAAAAAAAAAAAACAAAAAACAAAAAACAAAAAAAGTTCCAACTTAGAACCATTGTGATTTGTCCAATAGCCAAATGGATCAGGAAAACTGTCATCGCAATCCTCAATTTGATTTTTTCCTTTTGATTCTCCAATGGCTTTGTTCAAAACCTGGTGTGCAGTGGATCCTGTGATCACGACTCTGGCCATATATATTTGTGGGTAAGATGATAACATCAGTTTAAGTTTTAAACCATCCTCCAATCAGTCCTCACATCATATATATAAGTCCAAGTGGATGGAGTAGAAGAACTACCTGCCAAGGCACAATTCGAAATTTTTAAGGTTTGTTGTAAAAAACTTTCCTCGCATATTTTTCTGTACCATAACCACTACCAACTAATCATATAAAAACGAGATAGTGCCCAGATGGACACAACAACGTGATTCTATTAGACTAATTTGTTCAGCAAGAGATTCCCAGAATCTTAAAATCCAATTAAAAATTTTGTCTCAAATTCCCCATTTTCTTTGATGTATTCAACCCCATGGTCCACCAAGTGATTTGTCATGTCAACATGCATCACTTCCTTTGTAATTTTATCATTCTTCCCTAGCTGGAGTCCCAGCTATTGGCTTCTACCAAAAGCACTACGTACTCTTATCCAATATATGTTTTGTGCTGCTAAACTTCCACATTCAGTTGCACGTTCTAATCAATTAAAATTCCAACCCTTTTCTTTCCTACTTGATTTTGTGAAGTACTCTTCAATACGTACTGTTTCCCACTGGATTGGTAGGCTGGCCAGCAATGCTATCCTGCTTGCAATCTTATCTCACAAGTGCTTAACCCATGCTCTTCAGTCTTCCCCACCATTTTTGAAGGTGACACATACTTCATATTTGCAGGCCTTAGTTAAAGGAAAGGCCATCAAATTTGGTAGGTTAAAATTGATATTAATCATGATAGAAACTATAACACACAATGTAATAGCATAAATCAAGTTATGGTTTCCAACATCAGTTGAGCTCACCCTTACAATTCACAAGACTATCCAAGATTTGTTGTCTTTAATTATAATTAGTGTTGCACTTTTTGAAATTATGTTGATGTTTGTGGATTGTTTTGGATGATTTGATTTTATGGGAATGAAATTGTTTTGGATGATTTGATTTTATGGGAATGAAATTGGAGCTAATGCATTTTCTATTGAAGGATTTCGTAATTAGAAGAAGATTAATGATGGTATGCATTGTGCTTTTTTGGTTCATATGGAAAATGGGTCATGTCCACCTCATAACAATGCATTTAAGTGTTGTGATACTTTGATGGACCAATCTCAACATATTGATAAGGTGATACATAAGCAAACTTCAAAAGAAAAATTGCAGTCGATTGCGATTGAATACTTCAATCGATTCTATTTGGTATTTAACATCTCAAGGATGTGCTTTTAGAGGTCATGATTCAAAAAATGGAGGCAATTTTTTCTAGTTGATAAAACTTGTATCCATTTACAATGAGGATGTTGTTAAGGTTGTTTTAGAAAATGCTACACAAAATGCTAAAAATATTTCACATCATGTCCAAAAAGATATTTTACATGTCTTGGCAAAAATGGTACAAGATGCAATTTGTGCAGAAATTGGTAATTCAAAATTTTGCATTATTGTTGATGAGGAACGTACATGATGAGTCTAGGAGAGAACAAATGACTATTGTTTTGAGATTTGTTGATAGAGATGGTTTTTTACAAAATGCTTCTTTGATATTGTTCTTGTTAAAGATACATCGGCATTGACTTTAAAGAATAAAATATCTTATGTTCTTTCTCAAAATTGTCTTGATATTCAAAGTATTTGTGGACAAGGGTATGATGGTCCTAACAATATGCGTGGTGAATGGAAAGGATTACAAGCATTATTTCTTAATGATTGTTCTTCTGCCTCATCGATTACAATTAGCATTAGTTGTTGCATCTCGAGAGGTAGTTTATGTTCACGAGTTCATCTCAAATTTTAATTTTATTATTAATGTAGTTGGTGCTTTATGTAAACATCATGGTGAACTACAAGATACTCAAGTAGTGGATATCATACATTTGATAGCTATTGATGAACTTGAAACTGAAAAATGAGCTAACCAAATTGACACTTTGAAACGAGCTAGTAATTCTCGTTGGAGTTCTCACTTTCATTCTATTTGAATGCTATGCAGTTAGTTTCTAATACAAAAGCACTCCTCCGAAAATTGAGATAAGAAAATTGGGATAATTTTCTTGAGAAAGTAATTTCTTTCTCCAAACAATTTTAAATTAACATTCCAGATTTATGTGCTTGTTATGTTGAAGGCCGAGGTCATCATCAACGAGATCACATTATGGTGGAGCATCATTATCATTTTGACATATTCAATGCGACTATAAATTTTCAATTGCAGGAGCTCGATAGTAGATTTGGTAAAGGGGCAATAGAACTCTTGACATTTAGCTCAACTTCGGATCCCAAGAATGCTTATAAACCCTTTAACATTGATGATATATGTAATCTTGCGTAGAAGTATTATTATCTTGATTTTTTTGAACAAGAAAAAATTATTTTAAGATTTCAGTTGAAGCAATTTGAAGCTGATATGCTTAATCATCCAAAATTACAAAGATTGTCTTCCATTGCAGAATTATGTCGAGGATTGATGGAGACAGAAAAATCAGATACATACTATCTTATTGATAGATTGATTCGTCTTGTTTTGACTCTTCTATTATATACAGCGACTACCGAAGGAGCATTTTCAACTATGAAAGTTGCTAAAAGAAGACTTTGTAACAAAATGGAGGATAAATTTCTTGCAGATAGTTTAGTTGTCTACATTGAAAGAAAATTTTTTGAAAGCTTTAGTTCAGATTTGATACTTGATGATTTTGTTTCTCTAAGACCGCATAGAATGGAATTTTAAACGCTTTGTATTTTGTATTTTTCTTTATTTTCGTACTAGCGCCTACATGTTAACTGATATATCAATTTGACATATATTTATAAAGTATGGTAGATATGCTTTTTGTCATACACTATTTTGTACTATATATTTGATAATGAATTTCTTTATAATCGACTTCGCCAGTGGACGTACCTCACATTAAGGGAATCACTTGGTGTTATCTGTGTGTGATTGTCTTATCTTATTTACCGTAATTGTGGTCTTTTGCTCAACATAGCTCATATCATTTATATTTAGGTAATATGAGTCATTTTTCTCCTTTATGAGACTAGCCAAAATACCTTTTATGCTACTGTAAAGAGCTACTTTTGGCTATTGAGTGTAGCACACTACATTAATAAGATACTGATTATTTCTTTCTTCCTCTTCTTCTTTAAGAAAACAATAAAAAAAATAAAATATAAAAATATAAAAACTCTGAAAAATAATATTTAAATAAAATAGACAGTATAATAGAGAATTTGTTAGAGTGTGTATAAAAAAAGCAATAGCTAAATAAAAATTTACATTTTTTCACTAAGTGTTTTTGGTACTATTAATGGAGATGCTATGATTGTAATTTTATTTTATTTTTTGTAACAAACATTGCATTAAAAACAAGAAAGCACTACAACCCCTCAAGAGGGAAAGAAAACAAAGGGTGGTTCTGAACCACTACAAGAAGAAGGTGATGAAAAAGGAGAGAAAAAAAAATGGGAATGCAGCCCGAGTAAATTCTTGTCGCGACCCAATATGCCATATGATGGGCGCAGAAGTTAGCACTTCTGTTAATTTTTCTGGCCTCCCTTGATGAGGAGGCTGGAATAATGGATAAAGACTGTGCAATGACTCTTTCTATATGCCAATCTTGAATAATGGATGAAACTTTCAAAGCAGTGATGACAATTAGAGAATCCCCTTCAATGGTGAAGTTTTTAAGTTGCAGAGAAACAACTAGAGAGGCAGCTAGTAGAGCTGCTAGAGCTTCACCGAAATTGGGGTCACAAGGAGGGCTGGTTTGAGAACAAGCTTTGATGATGGTCCCTGTGTGATCCCTGTAGATTGCTGCTTGAGTTGAGAATTGGTCTTTACTAGCTTTGTCAAATTTGATTTTGTAAGCACCTTTGATAAGAGGAGACCAGGATTCAATCATAGGCTCTTGAGAGGATTTCCATGCTACTGAATGAGCCAAGGCATTCTTTTTAATAGAATCAGCAAACTTTGAGATATCTGGAATGATGCCTTCATGTATAGCCTTGTTTGTGCTAAAACAGAAAAGATCCAAAAGAACAACATCATAAATTTGAAAAAGATGTGATCTGATTTGGGAATACCAAAAGTGAGGTGAGGGAGGATGATACCTTTGATCTAGCTTGGGAGACTGAGGGAGTCCCAAGCTAGAGAGTCCAGGGGCTAGAAAAAAGTCCTCCAAGCAACTCCAGCAAAGATACAACGGAAAAAGAGATGATGGAGAGAGTCTTCTTCAGAATTGCAAAGAGGGCAAAGAGAATTTGAGAGGGAAATATGAAGGATGGAACTAAGCCTAGCTTAGCTTTGGAGGGGACAATGTCCCAACCAATCTTCCACAGAAATAATTTCAGCCTGGAATTCAATTTAAGTTTCCATAGAAGTTTCCAAATTTTTGACTCAAGAGGAGAAGAGCTTGATGTAACTCTAAGGCTGCTAATTAGACAATAAGCAGAGCAAGAAGAAAATAAGCCATTAGAAGATGGGGTCCAGAGGAAATCTGAGCAAGGAGAAGGGTTGATGATGATTTTCTTGATTTCCCTTACACTGTGGGAGTCAAAAATGGACAAAAGGAGAGGAAAATTCCAAGTGTTATTAGGATTTATGAGATCAGAGACTGCTAGGCTAGGAATATAGGAGAGTGATAAGCACCGAATGTTGCACATTCAAGCCCCTTAATTTGCATATGTTAATTCCTTAGCGTTGTTATTTGTTTGATTTTGTTTTGTTTTTGTGTTTTCAGGTTATAAATAAAAATGCAATTAATTCCATTCATTTTGGGTTTAAAAGCACACTTTGAGAAGACCTAGAAGATATGGTTAAACTTAACCAATCATGGTTAAGTTTAATCAAATAAAGGAAAGGATTAATTCAGAATTTCTCAAATTGGAGTCAAAATCGGATTGGATTCAATTTGGGATTCTGCATACGTCTCGGTATTTTGGCCATAACTTTCAGCTCAAATATCCGATTGAGGTGATTCAAGTGGCACTGGAAAGCTAACTCAAATTTCTACAAATCATTGTGAAATAGCATTTTCCTAATTCGGAGCACCGCATTGCCAAAATCGCCCCGCAAGATAGGAACGCAATTCTGGGCGAATCCTATTCCGATTTGGACTTAGGTTTTCTTTATCCTAATTGGACTTGGACTTAAATCTCCGAAATTTCTAGGTTTCCTAGGGCTTCTAGGACTGGCTTGCTCCCTATAAATAGACCCTTAACCTTCAAGAGAAGGTGTGCTTAGTTTTAGATACAAAAATCTTCTTGGAAGCTTGACAAGTTGAAGAGGAGATAATCCATGGCAAGAGGCCATCCTAGCACCCCTATGAGCGGCTAAACCCCTTTGTGGGGTATTGATATAACCCTATCCAAGCACAATGGTTTGATTGTATTTAATTTCTAGATTTTCAATTTATGCATGTTGATTGTATAACTATGAGGATTGGTACAATTGATTTCTGTTCTTCATATTAAATGCAATTGTTCTTAAATTCCAAAATCAATATTTGTGAAATTCTTCTCTTGTCTTAGAAAGTATTTTACTTTTATTGATCTCAAATCATTCTTGTTTTCTGTGATTATGAGGATGATGGTTATACAATGGGTTTAATTGACATATGATCAATAGGATTTGATAGGCCATGCCTAGGGAAGACGGATTGTACTACACCCTAGTTTAGTGTAATTTAGGTAGACAGTCCGTGCCAACCGAAGATGGGTTACACTTATTCATTGATTGTATGTATCCTGTTAAAGATTTTGATAATTTATACCTAGGAAAGACGGGTCGTACCGCATCTTAGTGGTTAGGTGGACGATCCGTGCCAACCGAAGATAGATTATGCTTATTCTTTAATAAGGTAGTTTCTTGTTTATTTATAACATGCATAGAATAAATTTCTGGGATTAATTATGATTAGCCATTGTTGTGCGGATAGAGGTAAAGTCAATACCCTACACTCTCTCTCTCTTATTTTAAATCTCTTTTATTTTCATGCACTTTAGTTTTAAAGAAAATCAAACCAAATATCTTTTTAATTAAGTTAATTTTAATCTTTCAAATTTTGATAATAAAACCCCTGCAGTCCTTGAGGTTCGACACCCTCTCTATAGCCGTATCCTACAAAGATTCGTTCTATTGCGAGTGGTTATTTTTATAATTGATATTTTTGGTCACAAAAATACCACATCAGAGAGGTTAAGGGCAGGAGATGGGGTGATGTTTGGTAAGGAAGGAACCCAAGCGAATTCTAGATAGGCAAAGGAGAGTGTTTGTGAATTCTATGACAAGCACTTAAAGAAATAATAGACTGAGAGGAGAGGATACCTTTCCAAAGCCAAGAAGGAGAGGAATGAGAAAGTGGGGAGAGAAAAGAACCAGAAGAAAGATACTTACCTCGGAGTTGAGCCTGAATTGGTATGAAGCTTCCAACCAAGCTTTGAGATGAGAGCCAGATTCACATCCTTCATTTTTCTGAAACCAAGACCGCCATATACTTTTGGAAGACAAAGAGAATCCCATGACTTGAGGGAGAGGTTTCTGGTTTTAGAAGAAGGAAAACCCCACCAAATTTTTTTGAACATTTGGTCCAATTTGAAACAAATGCTTGAGGGGAGCAAAAAGAAGCTTGTGGCATATGAGCAGCAGCCACTTACTTGATAAGAACCAGCCTACCTGCTTGTGAAAGGGTTTTGGCTCTCCAACCTTCAATCTTATTTTGAACTTTGTCAATAATGCTCTGGAAGGCAGCACATTTAGAATTGCCAAGGCGAATGGGGAGGCTTAGATAGATGGATTTTGAGGAGTTGTGGTTGTAAGGGAGGATATTGAGAATAGTGGAAGAGGTGGTATGGTTAGTGTTCTTACTAAATCCGATGGAAGATTTGAGAGAATTAATGGACTGACCAGACTAGGTGCAATATTTGTCTAGGCAGGACTTGATGCTGCTAGCTTCAGTGAGAGAGGCCTTACCAAAAATTAGAAGATTATTAGCAAAAAGTAAATGATGAATCGCATGGTTGTTTCTAGCTATCTTTAGTCCTTGAATGTGACCAAGCCTTTCTTCTTTAAACATCAGTCTAAAAAACACTTATGATCCAAGCATGAAAAGAAAAGGGGATAGAGAATCCCCTTGCCTCAATCCTCTATCAAGAGAGAATAAACCAAAAGGGCTGCCATTAATAAGAATGGAAAAAGAAGAAGAGGTTATACATGTAACATCCCTGCTCCAAGTGGTATGATATTGTTCACTTTGGGCCAAGCCCGCACAGTTTTATTATTGAGTTTACCCCCAAAAGGCATCATACTATTTAGAGAGAGTATATTCCATATAAATACATCATATTTTCCATACCCAGGCAATGTGGGACGTCACAATCACCCACTCTTAGGACCCAATGTCCTCGCTGGCGACCCTTATGGGCTTGTGCACGCTCCCCCCATCTCAAGCTATGCTATGGCTCTAATACCATATGTAACATCCCTACTCCAAGTGGTATGATATTGTCCACTTTGGGCCAAGTCCGCACGTTTTTATTATTAGGTTTACCCCCAAAAGGCCTCATATCATTTAGAGAGAGTATATTCCATATAAACACATCATCTTTTCCATGCCTAGGCAATGTGGGACGTCACAATACAGGATTCAATCCAGCCAATCCAAGTATCATTAAATCCTAACTTTCTCATGATAGCCAGCAGAAACTTCCATTCCATTTTATCAAAAGCTTTTCCTATATCCATTTTGAGAAATGTAAACCCCCATTTCCCTTTATTGTTCTTGAATGTGTGGAGAAGTTCATGAGCAAGGATAGTGTTATCTTGAATGTTCCTACTAGGCACAAAAGCAAATTGAAGAGGAGAGATTATTTTAGGGAGAACAATCTTCAATCTGTTGGCAAGGATTTTGTTGATGATCTTGCAGACAATATTGCATAAGCTGATGGGCCTAAATTGATGGACAGTGTGAGAGTCACTCTGCCCCTTTAAGAAGATGTCTATTATGGAAAAAATTCCAGGGTCAAGAGCTTTGGTAGATCCTAAACTTGAGAGAGCTTGGATCACCTCACTCAGGGGGCATAGAACAATGATTCAAATTGTCATCTGCAGAGATAATGAGGGAGAAAAGGTCCAGCATCTCATCTTTAATAGGAGGAAGAGTAGATGTAAGCAAATTGGAGACATGGGAAACAAAAGTTCCTCCAGTAGTTGCTTTGTCAGAGAGCTAAACACCCCGAACCTATCTTGAGAAAATTAACAACATTAGACCTTCTTCTAATAATAGTGGAAGTATGAAAGAACCTGGTGTTGAGGTCAAAGTAAGAGAGCCAAATTTCCCTGGATTTGGACTTCTATAGAATTTCCTCTTTAAGCAGAAGATCATCAAAAGTGACTTTTAGAGAGGATTCAATAAAGAAAGAGCTAGGGTTGGGAGGGGATTTTGGAATGTTGTCAATCTTGGCCAGAGTAGTCTTGATTTTAGTTTGAATGTTTCCATAATGAAGATAATTCCATCTCTTCAAAGAAGCTTTGGTATGCAACAGTTTTTTAACCAAATAGTGAGCAGGAGAGCCAGTAGTAGGTAAATTCTAAGCAGCATCAATGACCAAACCACAGGTAGGGTCTTTTGTCAAAAATTCTTCAAATCTGAAAGGTCTAGGCAAATAGGAGCAGAAGAAAGCAGTATTTAGGGAGATGGGGTGGTAGTCAGAATGAGAGGCTGGGATGTGTTGAAGGGAAAATTCAGGGTGGAGATGAATCCAGCAGAGGGAGGCCAAACCTCTATCTAGTCTCTCTTTGATAGTAGCAAAACCTTGTCTATTGTTACACCAGGTAAAGGGGTTACCAACGAAACCTAAATCCTCCAAACCAAAATGATCAATAAAGTGCTTGAAGGGGCAGTGGGAAGAGCTAGCAACATGCTTGCCTCCAAGCTTTTCAAATTGATCCAAAATGTAGTTAAGATCCCCATTGTAGAGCATAGGACTAACAAAACCTTCACCAACAAAAGTAAAGGAGTCCCAAAAAGCTAACTTATCTATTTTGTCAGGAGGATCATATATACAAGAGAGAATCCAAGGGGAATTGGGGGGATCAGAGTAACACCAAGTAGAGATGTTATTTTTATTTGAGTTGAAACATTCAAGTTCCACCCCAGGCCTCCAAGCAAGAACAAGGCCACCATTCGAACCAATAGGAACAAACTAAGACATTAAGAAAAAAAACCAAGTCCATTGAGAATAGAGGAGACTTGAGAGGGAGGAGATTTGGTTTCAGAGAGAAAGAGGATATCAGAACTGTTGCCACGGATTAACATCCTCAGGTGTCGAACTGCAGTAGGCCTGGAAAGCCCTCTATAGTTCCAAGAGAGTATCTTCATGAGGTTTTGAGGGACAAATTAATGTCCCTATAATTTGAGAGGATCTCAGTTGTGGTAGCAGAGGAAGATACCTGCTTACCTTTGCAAGATGCTTTGAAGATGTGTTTGGGAGGGTAGTTGAAGATAGGATTGGGAGGGATGGGGTTTGAGGTTGTTTAATAGTTGGTGTCCATTTTATGAGAAAGTAGAACATCAAGGTGGGAGTTCCCTAGGCCTTTCTTGGAAGGAGTAAGGGCACCAATATTGTGGCTGGTTCTTTTCTTAATCAGGGAGAAATTTTGAGGAGGGTTTTTGGAGGTTGGGAGTTCATGATCAGGAAGAAGAGGTCTTGCTATTTTACGAATGCGAGGTGGATAAGGGAAATTTTTGGTAGGAAATGTGCGTTTTGAAGGATACTTTTTGGCGGGAGATTATAAAGTGTTTGAGAAGGGGTGGTTAAAACCCTTGGGGTTGAGGAGCTAACAAACTTGGAATATGGGCTTATGGAAGATATTATAGGAGGAGAGGTTTGGGCTTTTGAGAGAGCATTGGGTCCAGAAAAGTTCTGGTTTAGATTGACTGAGATGGAACCAGAGGTTGAGTTGATTAAGTTAGTATTGGAAGAGTTGTTAACTTTGGAGAGGAGATGTGAGGGAGAACACTTTAGCTGAGGGGATTCATTTATGGCTACAGGTCACTTCGAGCGGCATAGGTGAGATATCTAGAGTTTCATTAAATGAGTTGAAGTGGCTGCTGTGATGTGGGATAGAGCTTGAGATATTTTGGGCTGCAGGGACATGTTTTTGAGAGGATTGAGAAGAGTAGGGGTTAGGTGATTGAGGGTGACTTGTTTGTGAGGATTGTGAGTATTGCCAGTTGACTGGGTTAACTCATTGTTTAGGTTATGGGCTGTGGAGGGTTGAGACAGGGAGGACTCACCATCATAGTAACCCCATGCACCAGAAATAGAAAGGAGAAGGTTGGAGAAGATGTTCACCTTGAGAGACATTTTGTATTTCCCTGTGAAACTTTCTTCAGGAGGAGCTCTACAGCTTTGGTTCTTGTGGCCAATTCTCCCACAATTAGTGCAATATATATCTAACCTTTCATACTTCGGATAAATCCAAGTAGACTCACCTCTTTCTCTTCGAAAAGGAAAACCTGGTTTCAAAGGCTCATGCATGTCAATTTTCACAAGTATTCTAAGATAACTTCTAAAAGTTAATTGAGCTTCACTTGCATCTTCCACCTTGATAAAGTTTCCCAAGCCTTTACCAATGGCAATAGCATTCCCCAAAGACATGTTGACCAGAGGAAGTCCATGAACTTGGATCCAAAAAGAAAACTTTTTGATAGTTAGCCCACCCATCGTAGCCACAAGAGACCGGTGCTGAAGGGTAAGAAGTGAGCCATTGACATTCCATATAAATTGCTTGTGGATTTTGTCAATATGATCTTGCTCGCCGAAGTCATACATCAGTACATTACTAAATTATTTCACGTCATGTTTAATGTTTAATTATCTCTTTGGTGTTTTGAAAGCGTTTCTATTCATTTTCTGGACACCAATCAAATAAATTTGTATCTTATTTTGCTTTCAAAAACAAAAAATTTTATAAAATATTCTAGTAAATCATACAAATGAACAAAACTTTTTTTTCATAAAACCATTCTAATGAATTAAAAAAAAAAAAAAAAAAAAAAAAAGACTCTTAACTTTGATTTATTTCATATAAATTAAAAAAAAAGAATTAATTTATAATATTATTGATGTGATACTTATTATATTTTAGTGCAAATAAAAATTCATATAACTCTAAACATTCTAAAAAAATACAAAGCAAACTAAAAAAAATATTTTTTTGTCACATTTTTTTTTTTTAATAAGTTTTGGTCACATTCTTAATGGTTGAATGGGAAAGATGAACTTAAAACTGAAAATAATAATAATAAAAATAAAAGAATGGGAAAGATGAATATGGCATGGTCATTAAAAACCGCCAAGGGGAGAAAGGGAGAAAGAGGGTCAAAGTCTCAAGAATTGGCGCGTATGGGCTGAACTTGGGTTGACCAGCTAATTCTTCAACCCGTATTCCAAAGATCAGCAATGGGCCATGGTCCAAGAAAATATATGCATATTAAATGCCAGCCCCAGCCCACTAGGTGCAAGGTTGGGCTCTGCTGCCTATCTTCAATTGTTAAAAAAAAAAAAAAAAAAAAAACAAGAAATATTCTTCAGCCCAGGCATGTGAGTCGACCATCTCATAATTTTTTTTTTTTTTTTTTTTTTTTTCTTTTCCATTGAAAAAAGAAGGGACAATTGGGGAGAAAAAGTAATAAACCAGGACCAAACATCATCATTGCAGAAGAGAAGGGTGGTTGTGCGACCACTTGTAGACTAGTTAGAGTTTGTCGTTCAGTCACCATAACAGAACATAGGTGGTCGCGTGTCCACATGCCTCTATGGGCCAGGGATGGTCATGCGCGCGGCCACCCTTACAGGCTAAGGATGTCTATGCGGCTGACTCAATTAGATACGGATGGCCGCATGACCATTTTTTTTTTATTTTTTTTTATTTTTTATAATTAAGAAGTTAGAGCTCTATACTTGTTTTTGTTTTCTCAAAATAATATGAATCAACAACTTCTTCAGCAGTGGAGCACGCAACTAGAGCGCTATCCTCAATATTCATTGT